>NC_062546.1:96312190-96376824 GCF_016906955.1 Phacochoerus africanus
CCTGGAGAAGTGGGTGCCTGGCCACCCAGGTTCCAAGTTCTGTTGGGCTCTGTTGCCAGGGAAGTGAGGTCACTTCCTGGGGTCCCCTTCGCCGGGCTTCCTCCTTCCACCAAGCTCCCCAAGGGTACCTCTGGGCTGCTCCAGCGCACCCCCCAACCCTGTGCCATGTCTCAGCAGCGTGACACTAACACAACACAGTACAGAGCCATGATGGGAACTCCTTGAGCGGTTCATTTCTTTGTATTGCCTTCAGTGTCTTTCACCAAGTTCTTTCAGTTTTCTGAATCCAGGTCTTTGACCTGCTGGGTCAGAATGTACTCCCAGGTGTTTTATTTTTGTGAATGTCACTGTCCACGAGGTTGTTGTCTTGATTTCTCAAGCTCTTCATTTCTTAAACTCCTCTGCTGAGAGTTTGTGACGAGGATGTAGATTTGCAAGCAATTTCTTTTTTAACTCATTGAATTTCATGGCATTTATCATTGTATCATGATCATCACCACCCAAGTAGGTAGCATTTCCACCCCAAACCTGCAGCACATCCCCCCACCCCACCCTGTCTGCTTTGGAAACCATACGTTTTTCAGAGTCTGGGAGTCAGTATCTGTTTGGCAAAGAAGTTCATTGTGTCCTTTTTTTAAATTAAAAAATGCTTTCTTGTTAAAGAATGCCAGAACTATTACAGTAGTAAAAGGAAAGATCGCTGATCACAGATTGCTGTACCAAATACAGCAATAATCAGAACGTTTGAAATATTGCAAGAACGGCCACAGTTGTGACTCAGACACGTGAAGTGAGCAAATGACATTGGAAAAACAGCATCCAAAGACTTGATTGATGCAGGGTTGCCACGGAGCTTCAATTTGTAAAAAACCCCATAAAGCAAAGCACGATGAAATGATGTATGCCTTTATTCATAAAACGGGCAATAAAATCATGAAGATAAAAATATCACACATTTGAAAATATTACAAGTAAGGTTTTCATCTTGGTAATATGTGGGGAGGAGCCTCCATATTTTAGTGAACATTCATTCCCTTAAATCTCATACGCAGTGATTCCAGAAAAGTCTAGCAACACACTCTGATACCAATAAATTTTTGGGTTATGCAAACGCACTGCTAAGCTCATATACTTGCCTTTTGAACAACCCTTACATTTGAATGTATTGGGAAGACAGTTGGCTGCCTTTGGGGGAAAATACACCACATGGAGTATTATTTAGCTCTTAATTTATTCTTCTTTCTTTCTTTTCTTTTTTTAAATATAGACATGGTGAAACATGCCTCTGGTAAATTTATACATTTTTTTTTGTCTCTGCCTACAAAACCTCACTGAGAATATGTAGAATATTTTCTTCATTTTCTCGAGGCCATATTAAGTTATAAGATTGTTTTTATTTCCCTGCTTGGGAACAGCTACATTGAAAAGAAAGTCACAAAACTCTACTTCAAAGAGACACATGCACCTGCATGTTCATTGTGGCACTATTCACAATAGCCAGGACATGGAAACAACCCAAATGTCCATCAACAGATGATTGGATTAGGAAGATGTGGTATATAGTCACAATGGAATACTACTCAGCCATAAAAAGGAAGGACATAATGCCATTTGCAGCAACATGGATGGAACGAGAGACTCTCATACTGAGTGAAATGAGCCAGAAAGACAAAGACAAATACCATATGATATCACTTATGACTGGAATCTAATATCCAGCACAAATGAACATCTCCACAGAAAAGAAAATCATAGACTTGGAGAATAGACTTGTGGCTGCCCGACAGGAGAGGGAGGGAGTGGGAGGGATCGGGAGCTTGGGGTTATCAGATACAACTTAGAATAGATTTACAAGGAGATCCTGCTGAGTAGCATTGAGAACTATGTCTAGATGCCCATATTGCAACAGAACAAAGGGTGGGAGAAAAAGGTATACATGTAAGAATAACTTGATCCCCATGCTGTATAGCGGGGGAAAAAAAAAAAAAGTCTCCTTTTCTAAAATACAAATTCAGAGGATTTATAAAATTTTGTGTCAATGATATGGTGTATGAAAGCAATGCATAGGCAGATTTTTCTGCAACTACCTTTTATTGGAACTACATATGCTCTTTCTCTGATGTTTTCAATACCTTAGTAAAGTTCACCAGTGTTCACTTATACTTACACATTACTATTTAGGTTCTTTTTCATGATGTGTATAAAGCTAGGGCTATGCTTTTCATATTATTATGAAGCCTGGAATTTACTCATATAAATATATGTACATTGGTTGAAAGGATCTACATATGAGTAGTATATACAGGTATTGATAAAAATATCATCACTAATTATCCAACAGTAAGTGCTTTGTCTCTGTGGAACTGATATGTAAGAACAGCTATTACCTTGAAAATGAACAATGACACAACTTGCAATAAACAGCCAAGGGCAGTGATACATTTACTAGTGTCGGTATGGGAAAAGCTTTATACTTTCAAGGAAAAATATACAATAAGGTACACATTCATAAGGAATTAACATGTTTTAGATGACATTTAGAATTACACAAGCATTAACTTATTTTAAGGAATAGATCTTTAAGATACTAACGTACTAGTAACAGTGATGGGAAGATTCAGATGCATTTCCCCAAGTAGCCACCAGATGGCTATATGAGCCCGCTCTTGATTTTGAAGTTTAGTGGTTTCTTTTCTTTCTACAAAACTGAAGATTTAAGCAATTCATTATATTTCTTATGGACTTTGGAAGTAACTGAAGTGTGGTGAAATAATGTATACAAATGCAGGGACATGCACATGTAATTGTTTCTTCTGATTTTAGCATAAAGATTGAAGACAAATTTTTGAGAATTATCAAATCACAGAACTTTAAATATTTAGCTCTCTTCTAGTCCTAAATCTTAATTTGAAAAGTTAAGAATTGATACATAAAATATTTGCAGCCCTCTATCTTTTGGGCTTTCTTTTCACTGGCAAAGTCAAGTGGAAGTGCACGAGTCACAGGAGTCACATGCAGGATTAGGGAAAGGACAACAAAATGACCTGTACAACCACTCCCCAAATAAAAAAAATAAGAGGCTTATTTATTTAATAATTCAATAAATTATACTAATCTAGTGCTGAAGTTTTTACTTTGCTTTCATTCTGTCAGTGTAATATAGGGAAAGAATAGGCCACATAGAAGGAAGTCTAAAGTATTTTTGTGATTATATCTTATCAATATATTTTGCTCTGAATTATCTTTTTTTTGTAGCTGGAAAGGGAGCAGCGTTTTAATATAAATACTTTCAAATAATTACAGATATTCTTTAATATTACAAAACCTGAAAAGTTGCAGTTTCTTTTTTTTAAATTACTCAGTGAATTTTCTTACCTTCATAGGTGTACAACAATCATCACAACCAAATTTTATAGAATTTCCACCCCAAACCTGCAGTACATGCCCTCACCCCCCAATCTGTGTCATTTGGAAACCATAAGTTTTCAAAGTCTGCAAGTCACTATCTGTTCTGCAAAGACGTTCATCATGTCTTTTTGGAGATGCCACACATAAGTGATAGATAGCATAGGACGCTGTGTCTCACTGTCTGTCTAACTACATTGAGCATGATCCTTTCTAGGTCCATCCATGCTCCTGCCAATGTCATTATTTCTTTCCTTTCTAATGGCTGAGTCATAGTCTGTTGTGTATATGTGCCACATCTTCTGTATCCACTCCTGTGTCGATGGACATTTAGGGCATTTCCATGTCTTGGCTATTGTCTATAGTGCTGCAATGAACAATGGAGGACATGTATCTTTTGGAGTCACGGTTCTCTCTGGATAGATGCCCAGGAGTGGGATTGCTGGATCAAAGGATCATTCTGTTTGTAGTTTTCTGAGGAATCTCCATACTCTCTTCCTCAGTGGTTGTACCAATTTACATTCCAACTGACAGTGTTCCCTTTCCTCCACACCCTCTCCAGCATTTATTGGATAATGGCCATTCCGGCCAGTGTAAGGTGGTACCTCCTAGAGGTTTTGATTTGCAGTTCTCTACTGATGAGTGATGTTGAACATCTTTTCATGTGTTCTTTGGCCATCTGCATGTCTTCTTTGGAGAAGTGTCTGTTTAGATCTTCTGCCCATTTTTGGATGCAGTTGTTTGTTGTTTTTTTTTTTTGGTATGGAGCTGCAGAAGGTGATTATAAATTTTGGAGATGAATCCCTTGTCAGTTGATTCCCTTGGAAAGATTTTCACCCATTCTGTGGGTTGTCTTTTTGTTTTGGTTAGGGTTTCCTTGGCTGTGCAGAAACTTTGAAGTTTAATTAAGTCCCATTTGTTTATTTTTGTTTTCACTGTCATTACTCTTAAGAGGTGGATCTGAGAAGAAGTGCTGTTGTTTCTGTCAGAGAGTATTTGGCCTATGGTTTCCTCTAAGAGTTTGATAGTGTCTGGTCTTATATCTAGGTCTTTAATCCATTTGGAGTTTCTTTTTGCATATGGTGTTAGGGAGTGTTCTACTTTCATGCTTTTCCATGTGGCTGTCCAGTTTTCCCAGCACCACTTATTGAACAAGCTGTCCGTTCTCCATTGTATATCCTTGCCTCCTTTGTCATAGATGAGTTGGCTGTAGGTGCGTGGGTTTCATTCTGGGCATTCTATCCTGTTCCACTGATCTCTATTTCTTTGTGTCAGTACCCTATGGTTTTGATGACTGTTGCTTTGTAGTATAGTCTGAAGTCTGGGAGCCTGATTCCTCCAGCTCTATTTTTCTTTTTCAGGATGCCTGTGGCTATTCTGGGTCTTTTGTGCTTCCAAACAAACTTTAAAATATTTTGTTTGAGTTCTGTGAAAAACGTCCTTGGTAATTTGCTAGGGATTGCATCAAATCTGTAGATTGCCTTGGGTAGTATAGTCATTTTGATATTAACTCTTCCAGTGCAAGAGTACGGTATGTCTTTCCACGTATTTGTGGCATCCTTGATTTCTTTGATTTCTTTGATCAGTGTCTTATAGTTTTCAGAGTACAGGTCTTTTGTCTCTTTAGGTAGGTTTACTCCTAGGTATTTTATTCTTTTGGATGTGATGGTAAGTGGAGTTGCTTCCCTAATTTCTCTTTCTGATCTTTCACTGTTAATATATAGAAATGCCATTGATTTCTGTGTATTAATTTTCTATCCTGTGACTTTGCCAAATTCATGGATGAGCTCTAACAGTTTTCTGGTAGAGTCTTAAGGATTCTCTAGGTATAGTATCATGTCATCTGCAAATAGGGATAGTTTTACTTCTTCCTTTCCAATTTGGATTCCTTTTATCGCTTTTACTTCTCTGATTGCCGTGGTTAGGACTTCCAAAGCTATGTTGAAGAGTAGTGGTGAGAGAGGACATCCTTGTCTTGTTCCTGATCTCAGTGGGAATTCTTTCAGCTCTTCACCATTGAGAATGATGTTCGCTGTGGGTTTGTCATATATGGCCTTTATTGTGTTGAGATAAGTTCCCTCTATGCCCACTTTCTGAAGGGTTTTTATTAGAAATGGGTGTTGGATTGTGTCAAAGGCTTTTCCCACGTCTGTTGAGAGGATCATATGGTTTTTATTCCTCAGTTTGTTAATGTGGTGTATCACACTGACGGATTTGTGGATATCGAAGAACCCTTGCATCCCTGGGATAAGTCCCACTTGAGCATGACGTACAATCCTTTTAATGTATTGTTGGATGTGGTTTGCTAGTATTTTGTTGTGGATTTTTGCATCGATGTTCATCAGTGAAATTGGCCTGTATTTTTCTTTTTTTGTGGTATCTTTGTCTGGTCTTGGCATCAGCATGATGGTGGCCTCATAGAATGAGTCCAAAACTCCATATTTGACTATTCTACTGCCTACTTGACATCTTCACATGGACGTCTAATAGGCATATCAAACCCCAAAAAATATCATAGAAAAATTCTTAAATTTCCCTGTCAAACTTCTTCCTCCACACTCAGCCAACCATCTTCTCTATTTCAATAAATGGCGGCATCATTCACCATTTTCGTTTAAGTGAAAAGTTTCAAAACATTGACTTCATCTCAAAAACTTATACCAAATTAAATCGATGTCTTTCCATCTCAATTGCTACCCATCCCAAGCCAACATTGTGGTTTTTGAGCCAATTGCTACCCATCCCAAAGCCAACTAGTTTTGACTAGTGCAAAAACTTTGCCTACCTGCTTCTATTCTTACCCTACTCTCTCTTACACACACACACACACACACACACCCCTCTTCTACAAGCAGCAATCAGAGTGATCAGAGCTCTCTCTTTTTTTGGCCCTGCTCACAAAATGTGCAGAGTCTCAGGCCAAGGATCAAACCCTAGCCACAGCAGTAACCCAAGCCACAGCCGTGACAACACCAAGTCCTTAACTGCAGTGACACCAGGGAACACTTAGATCTCTTAAAACTATTGGTTTCCCACTGAACTTAGAGTAAAATCTAAACTCAGCCTAAACCATTTATATTATATGGTACAGAATTAATGAAACAGACTTACGAATATTTTTAAAGTGTTTAAAATCCTCCAAGAGAGTTTTCATCATGCCTTAGCAGAAACAAACCCAACTAGTATCCATGAGAATGTAGGTTTGATCCCTGACCTGGCTCAGTGGGTTAAGGATTGCCATGCGCTGGCATTGCCATGCGCTGTGGTGTAGGTCACAGATGTAGCTTGAACCCCACATTCCTGTGGCTGTGGCATAGGCCGGTAGCTACAGCTCCAATTTGACCGTAGCCTGAGAACTTCCTTATGCCGTGGGTGTGACTCTAAAAAGACAAAAAAAAATCCTCAGGGAAATTAAGGAATGTTGATAATATGCAGCAGAACTAAACAGAAGCAAGAAGAAATGCAGAGTATGACAGAATAATAATTGAAATATGGAACTCTACAAATTAGATAAATAATAGAATGGATAAACCAAAGAATGACTTAGTGAGCTATCAGATCAGGCAGAGGATTGTTGCTGAACGCATCAGGAAAGGATTTTTTTTTTTTGGCTTTTTGCCATTCCGGGCGCGCCTCCATGGCATATGGAGGTTCCCAGGCTAGGGGTTGAATCAGAGCCATAGCCGCCAGCCTATGCCAGAGCCACAGCAACACAGGATCCGAGTCAAGTCTGCGACCTACACCACAGCTCACAACAATGCTGGATCCTTAACACACTGAGCAAGGCCAGGGATCAAACCCAGAACCTCATGGTTCCTAGTCGGATTCGTTAACCACTGAGCCACGACGGGAACTCCAGGAAAGGATGTTTTTTAAAGGAACATACTAAAGTTAACAGATACGGAGAGAGGGTAGAAGGGACAGAATTTATATAACCGAATTCCCAGAGAGAAAAAATAATATGAACCAAATATTTGAAAAAATAAGCAATAATTTTCCAGAACTGAGGAAAGATCAAAAATCTCAGATCAAAGTGTCTGGAATACAACCTGGCACAAAGTAGACTCCCAACAAATGAATGTTTGTTAAATGAAAGAATGAATGAACGAGGGAATGAATATGAATCCGAGTGCCAAATAAGGGAGGAAAGGAACTACACCCAGACACACCAGAAACCAAAAAAGGTAAGCAAAACATTCCAAAATCTTCTAGAGAGGAACTGCAGGTCACACATAGGAAAAGAAATCGCATCGACGTCAGAACTTCCGAAGATCAACATGAGAGGCAAGAAAACAATAGAGCAATATTTCAAAATGTTAAGGGAAAAGACTTTCAAACCAAAAATCTCTCATCAAATGAAGCTATCATTTAAAAATGAGGGTTTACCAATGATATTTTCAGGTATATAAAGGCCCTAGAATATATACATACAAATAACCTGAAAATTGCTTTCCAGTAGGCACTCAAATAAGAACTAAAATGTATCTATTAGAACATCATGTGATAGGTGGGACTTAGTAAATGACCTGATACACCTAACGTTTCACATAAAAAGGAAAATTACAGATGAATGCTTGAAGAAGACCCCTAAAAATCCAGAAGTAAAATTCTACAAAACATGAGCATGGCTGCTGGGACACTGCAGGGGTAGGAGGTGGGGTGGAAGAGGCCAGAGGAAAGTGAGAAAGTGGTCAACGTACTTGTATTCGAAGGGAAGAAAGCATACACGCTGAAATACGTTAAATATGTATTTATAAAATTATGACAGTGTGGGAAACGGATAGACATACAATGAAAAGAATGTGAATAATCGCCAATATATGTGTTACTACAATACATTGATTACATTGATTATAATAAATGAAAATGGATAAACTCTTTCATCCAAAGGGTCTCTGGGGTTGGATACAAATAAGATTCAGCAATTGACTGTATAAAAGAGACTGAAATAGGATACTAAAATGGTTGACAATAAAAGGATAGGAAGAAGAAGTACCAGGAAGTATAACCCCAGTCCGGTACACAGACTTTTCTTTAGGCCCCATTCATAAATAATGCAGACCCTTCCTGTGCGGGTGCAGCTCCCCGCCATTGCTGGGCCTATGGATTCCAGGGCTGCCTTAAAGCTCGCACACTAAGTAGTCATCCAGTTTCCTTATGGGACAGGGCTTCGATTTCTCTTTCCTATTATGATGTTGAGTTCTTTTTCCTTTCAGACACCTGCATACTCCTCTTTCTTGCTTTCAAGCTCGGCTGTGTTTTTTTAAATTTTTATCACGCATTTCCATATATGTTATTGAAACGAAGGGAGTGTCCACACTTTGCCATATCGTGCAGATATCCCCAGAACATGCACTTAATTTTTTCAATCTTACTTTCTTCATCTATAATACGGAATGGTAAAGCTCAAAACAATTAGGCTAAAAGAAGTAAATAAAATCATATCCTACCACACATAGGCCTGGGTGCATATAAAATAGTCAAATGCCGCCCTCTAATTTTACCACCAATTTTACATTCTGTCGAAAGACAGTAAAGCTAGGACCAGAAGCATGGAATACAAGTGCCCAACTTTTCTCCAGTTCCAGCTTTCACTGGGCTGCAGTTTTGTTGAGGGTAAAAATGCTTCCTCTAAAACTGTTTTGAGAAAAAATATGGGACTCGTAAAGCACCAAATTATAGCAACAGAATTCAATGACCCCTAAGAGGCGTTCGGTTAGGAAGTGACTATCGCTTTCTCTGGGATTTGATCTGGGATTCGAGTCTCAAGAGTCTATTCTGAGATCTACCACTGACTTTCTGATTGACATTCATCACATCTCCGTATTTCTGTTCCTTCCTGAAAGGAAATTTAGGCTAGATAACACTGAAGAGCTCCTATTTTCCTAAAAGTCTGCTTCCAGAATAAGAGGTTTAGAACAATTTCACCCCGTTTTATTTTTCTATGAATACAGAAGTGGTAGCTTAAGTTACTGGACAATTATGACATCTTTACTGATGTGTTCCCCCATGCAAAAAAGAATAAACCATTAGACATACAGACTAAATATTTCCTATCTTAACAAAGACCAAAAGCTTAGTTACCTCACACTTAAAAAGTGCCCTTAAAGTAAAATGGAAAATCCTCAAGGTAAATGGCCATGCTTCTGGGACATTAAATGGACTCCCCCCATTACCAAAACCACTTAAAACAATCCAAGTGGAAATGCATCTATGGAAAAGGTTTGTGCTTGCTTTTATCATGCCTTCCTAAAGCAAGCCTTGGTTGATTTTCACCACAGTGGTTCCTGGTAACTAGTCTATGCCATTTTCCCACAAGCATATGATGGTCATATTCCAGACCAAGAAATGAGTATCATAAAAATCACAAATTTAACCAACGACATGAAAAAGATGGAAAACATCCACATACTTTAAAATAAACTGTCTTCCACACCATCCTTAAGACAATATTTTTCAACTCCTTAAGGAGTTCTTATGGCCTATTGTACACAGCTTCTATAATGAACATGTACTACCTGTGCAATGTGAAAAGACAAATTTTAAAAATAATAAACCAGGTCGGCTTCCACCTGGTTTGCTGGAAGCTCTCCAGTTTCTCCACTGGAGAGCCGCAGTGTTCTGGTTAGAACCCAAGGGAGAGAATAATGAGAAGGCAGGTGAGAGAACTGCTTCAGAGAGAGAGGAAAAGAGGAAAAAGGTACTTTTATGTATTTTATATTTTCCAACCCAGCCATCAGAATAGGAAAGGAAGCAAAAGACGCAGGACAGAAGCCCAATCTAGTAAATACAGGTGCACTTTCAGTTGTGCTCCTGTGTATTTTATCCTTTAGGAATCTGAGCATGACAGTCAATTCAGAAGACTATACCGAGTAAATGCACTGTAAACAGTCATTTGGTTTAGCTATTGTGTGTATTACTTTCCAAATTTGGGAGTTGCCACTGGGGCGCAGCAGAAACGAATCTGACTAGGAACCATGAAGTTGCGGGTTTGAACCCTGGCCTTGCTCAGTGTGTTAAGGATCCGCCATTGCTGTGAGCTGTGGTGTAGGTTGCACGTGTGGCTCGGATCTGGCATTGCAGTGGCTGTGGCATAGACCAGCAGCTGTAGCTCCAATTAAACCCCTAGCCTGGGAACCTCCACATGCCGCAGGTGCAGCCCTAAAAGACAAAAGAACAAACAAACAAATTCCACAAGGTTAAACCAATGGTGTAACACAGAGTCATACTTAGACAGCCAACTGTTTGAGAGCTTTATTATATCTCCCCAAAGGAAGCCACGGCTGATTTTCAGCACAAGGTTTCCTGGTTCTGTTCCACACCATGTCACCCCAAGAAAATGATGACTGTATTCCAGACCAAGAGACAACACACGGTCACAAAAGAGAGGAGGCTGCACTGAACAGACAGCAAAAACCAAGGCACAGTAGGGTAGAAAACGAGGCTAAAGAAAGGAGGAAGGGATCACGACAGGAAGCACCTTTTCATTGTCTGTATAAGGACAACAGCAATTTTTTTTTCTTTTTTCTTTGTCCATGCCCATGACATGTGGAAGTTCCCAGGCCGGGGATCAAACTCAAGCCACAGCAGTAACCCAAGCCACTGCAGGGACCACGCTAGATCGTTAAACCCCTGCACCACAGGAAAGCTCTGACAAAACCAACTGAAGGATTTGAAAAAGTAGTGACACAATTTGAGCAGCACATTTTAAAAGGTGCTGTTGGTGAAACTATGGAAGACAGACTAAAGAGGAGCTAGAGGAGAGACAGGGAGGCCACTTCAAGTGTAACCACCAGACTGTGAGAAGGAGTGAACAGAAGCAAGGCCGCCAGAATGACAATCACGTCTCTGGCTCCAGCAACAAGATGTAAAAATGCTTTGAAAGTAAGTTAAAAGAAGCAATTCGCATGTATCGCTTATATTTATCTTCTAAAAGTAATTTACCTAAGAGTCATGACTTAACAACACTTTAAGTTCTTAAGTACTTTCCTCTTTTTTTTTATTAATAATACCTCAAATTAAAAAAAAAAAAACAAACTCTTGTTATAGCTGTGGCTCGAACCCCTGGCTACAGCTCCAATTCACCCTCTAGCCTGGGAACTTCCATATGCCAAGCATAGGGCCCTAAAAAGACCAAAAAAGAAAAAAAAAAAAAAAAAGGAGGAAAATTCTCATTCTCATTACTCCATCAGATAATATTACAAAAGAGATTAGTGGTAAAAAGATTTTTTTTTTTGCCTGTCAAACATTGGACCAACCATATGAGAAGTTCACATTCTCACAATTCATTTGGAATTTTTATAGGAAGGAAAACAGGCAGTTGTGTTTATAACTATTTTCCTTTGATATTTATTTATATATATATCATATATACACATAGAGAGAGAGAGCTATAGCTATTTATTTCCAGAATATTTAAGGTCAGTATATAAAATATTCATCTGCAATGGACAGAATTAGCATGAATGACTTTTAAGGCTCCGAGTTTCTAAAAATGTATTGCAATGCTTGCTGACCTCTTTCTAGCCCTACAAGGCTCTAAACTGTGCAACATCCATAGATCAGCAGAGGGCTGCAACAGCCCAGAGAAAATGGTCAGGCAGCTTTACTTGCATCTCTGGCACTGGCAGGTAGAAAAATCACCACCCCTGAAAGCAGAAAACTAAAAGCCACTATATATTCACTTCATTGTCAACAGACTCTAAAATGGGGGCAGAAGCAATCCCCCAAATCCTAAAAATTGAAAACACTCATAATTAAGCATTTTACCAAGCTCCTTTCTCTTCTTGCAAGAAAGTGAGTGTTTGGAAAGCCAAACAAAATCTCACTAACAAAGGGTAATCAGAAGCAAAAAAAATCAGTTAAAATGAGCTAGCCACTCATGCTTCCTTTCAGACCACTGCTCCACACTGCTGCTACTGGACTAATCTTCCTAAAAGGATTATTTCATTAGGTTACTCCCAGATCTACTTTGCCCATTTTGTTCTGCATACAGTGCAGCGCTAGAGTCTGACATTACTTTGGCTAGATTTTAAGGTAGATTCCAACCTCATATATATCCCCTTTTCAGCTCCCCTGTTTCGAATGCTCTTACCGTTCCATACAACATGCAATAGAGTTGAAATGGAAAGGTCACTCTGGTGACCTGTGAAGAAAGAAACACATGTGCATAGGTCTAGGGAAAGGGAAAAGCCACCTTCGGAAAAGTCTGTGCAAAAAGGGAGACAGGAATTTCCCTGGAGCAGTGCAGAAGTGGCTCAAGAGAGGTACACAGGGGGCTTCAACTGAATTTGTAAGGGTTACTTCTTAAAGCTGGGGAGAGGTACCAGGTGCTCATTGTGCTATTTTCTGTACTTTCTTTGGGCTGCACCCACATGGGGAAGTTCCCAGGCCAAGGAGGGAACCCAAGCCACAGCAGCAACCTGAGTCACAGCACGGACAATGCCGGATTCTTAACCCACTGACCCCACCAGGTTACCTGAAATATTTCAAAATAAAAACAGGCTTTGGTATTGTAACTTTGCCCCTCAAAAGACAAGCAGCAATCTATGCAAGCGGTCATACATCTGCCATCTTACTCAGTACTACTCACAGATTAATTACAAGTAATGAGAATTAATTACAAGTAATGCCCTACCTCATTTTTAGCGCTTTCTTTAAAAATGAGAGATCGTTCCCTTCGTGGCTCAGTGGTTAACGAACTTGCCTAGGATCCACAAGGATTCAGGTTTGATCCCGGGCCTCACTCAATGGATTAAGGATTGGCGTTGCTGTGAGCTGTGGTGTAGGCCGGCAACTGTAGCTCTGATTCAACCCTTAGCCTTAGCCTGGGGACTTCCATATGCCGTGGGTACCACCCTATAAAAAGCAAAAAAAAAAAAAAAAAGGTGGATACATACATTAGCCTTACAGGAAAGGAAAGGACTTTGAATTGCTTCTATAACTGGCTGTACTTTGAAGAGTGGCACCAAAAATGAAAGAGATTTGGGACATAGGGCATGGCATAAAAATTCAGACTAGTTTATGATCATCACAGCTTCTGCAATAAAGCCTGAGGACCAAAAACCATCTGTATTTTTTTGTTTATTTGGTTCGTATTTGTTCTTTTGTTTGTTGTTTTGTATTGTTTCATTTAAGTCTGCACCTGGCATATGGAAGTTCCCAGACTAAGGGTCAGATCAGAACCATAGCTGCTGGCCTATGCCACAGCCACAGCCACACCAGATCCAAGCTGCATCTGTGGCCTATACCACAGCTCATGGTAATGCTGGATCCTTAACCACTGAGTGAGGCCAAGGATCAAACCTGAGTCCTCAGGGATATTAGTCCATGTGCTGTGGTGCAGAGGAAGTATTTCACCAAGTAGCAATGTTTTAATTTTATAGTGTCCGTGCTATTTAAACTTTTTAAATTTTATGTGTTGCCTTCTCATGGTTTCACAAAAATCTAAGCCCGTGGTCAAGTAGCTTTTCTTCTAGGCTTGCTTCTACAACTTTTTTCACATGTTTCTGTTCTAAATGTGTTTGTGGCTCATTTTGCGTGAGCACCGGTGTACGATTTAAAGGGTGTGTGCATTTGTTTCACTACATCTGTTCTCTAATTGAGTTACTTGTTCTCTAAGTTTTGAGAAGTCCTGGGATATTGGCCTCCCTCCCTGTGAGCTTCCAAAGCTGAGTGGATTCAGCAGGACTGCCAGTGGGGAACTCAGCCTCCCCTGACCTGGGGTGGGGCGCAGCCTGAATTTCCCAGTTTGCCAGCAGAGGGCGACAAGCCCACCCCTCTTGCCAGTGCTTTACCTGCCTGCTTTGCCCAGAGCCCCGGCTCTCTGCACAGCTGATAGGAACCTGGTCTCAGATCCCACTGGGGATCGAGCTTCATGATCACACAGGGCTGCGTCTTCACAGAGAGGGGCTGCATCTTCACAGAGAGGAGCTCCATTGTCCTGAGACCAGCTGAGAGGTGCCACTGTGGGGGACAAATGGAGGAAAACATGGGGAGACCCTTCCTGTGCCTGGCTGACTGCCTGGTGGGGTCCATATTCAGAGGACCCAGCCAAAGAAGGGCTTGATGTGGCCGGTTGTGGCGTTTGGTTCATGATGTGTGTGGTGCACACTGTGTCCGGGGTCCCAGTGGGGCTTGTGATGTTCTATGTTTCAGGCAAATGATTCAACCCCTAGTCTGGGAACTTTCTGTGTGTCAGGTCAATGTGTCCTTTCTCTGGTGAGTGTCCCTGGCAGCTTTGTAATCAGTGACCTGAGCCCAGACATGCAGGATTGCTCACGGGTTCTCTCTCTGCTATTCCTCTGGCCCAGGTGCCTCTTTTGTGCCATGTCTACACTGTCTGGTGATTGTAGCTTCATTCGATGGTTTGATGTCAGGGGGTGTGTTTCCTCTTGCAACTGCCCTGGTTTCTCAGGGATCCCCTTTGGCAGGTCAGGTCCTTTGTAGTTCCATACGAACATCAGGCTCATCAGTTCAGTTTCTGAGAAAAATGCCATTGGAAGTCTGGTAGGACTTGCGTTGCATGTGTCTGTTTGGGTGGAGGGGCATTTGAGTGCTACTCATTCTTTGCGTCCATGAGCACAGGCCTCTGTCCAAGTCACTGCATCTTCAATGTCTTCATCCATATCTTAACATGTTCATTGGGCAGGTGCTCTCGTGACTTTGAATTCTTAGGTCTTTTGTCTTTGGATGTTCTTGGGGATGAGATGGTGCAGGGGCAGGTGCAGGTTGCCAAAGAGGTGTAGCAGGTGCTGGAGGGGAAGCTGCTGGGCTGCGCCATGCCTCCCTCCCCTGCTGCAGGACTACAAGGGGCAGGGCCGGGCCATGGGGACAGAGATGCTGCTGAGCGCCCTGCTGGAGGCCAACTGGGTGCCCTCACTCATCCTGTGAGAGTCCCGGGCTGAGGCAAGACCATGCAGGCCCACGTCATCACCAACAGCCACAAGAACCCTGCATAAGATTCCTGACATTGTCGGCAACCAAGGTCAGTGAGAAAACCAACATGGACAATGGCATCAAACAAGCCCAGAAGGAGAAGAGCTTTCAAGAGGAAAACCCTCCTTTGTGTTGACCGGATTCATCAGTCCAGTGAGTCAGAGCAGGACACGCTGCTTCCTCAGGTGGACTGTGGGATGATCAGGTGAAGGGAGCGACCACGGGGAACCCCTCCTTCCAGGAGCTTGCATCTCTTCTGAGCCGCTGGGTTATGTTCTCGAGAAGCTTCCAGGGCAGGCCGTAGTGACTGCCTTAAGGTGGCCGCCAGC
This sequence comes from Phacochoerus africanus, assembly GCF_016906955.1. NCBI lineage: Eukaryota > Metazoa > Chordata > Mammalia > Artiodactyla > Suidae > Phacochoerus > Phacochoerus africanus. The sequence continues at coordinate 96,327,862 of NC_062546.1, forward strand.
TCTCCGGGGATCCGAGTCCCGGACACTGGATGCCCCACCCTCCTCTGAGTCACAGCAGCAACAGCAGTTTTGAGCCCTCTGTGTTCACAGAGGACAAAGGGGTGGACACCCTGGCCCATCTCAGTGACAAGGACACCTGGGGAAACCTGGACTGGACTGAACGGACAGCAGCAGGTGGTGCTGGCCAGGCTTCATGAAGTGAATTAATACTATAAGGAATTGCCTGTTCCATCATAGTATTTACGTCACAGTGTTTTTTCAGGATTCATTTCTGTAGGTTTCCTTCTGCTTTAAAAAGTGTATATTGTGAGTTTTCTCAATTGGTTTAAAAAATGTAACTGACTTAATACTGCATAGCATTTCAGGTGTTTTATTGTTTTATTGGTTGTTTTCCTGAACCTGCAAGATGTGGAAGTTCCCAAGCCAAGTACTGCACCCACACCACAGTAGTGATAAGAGCTACGGCAATAATAACTCTGGATCCTTAACCTGCCGAGAAACCAGGAGGCACCAGAGGCTTAGAAGTAGGTTAAAGCTTTGCAAATTAGACATGTGTCCTGGAGGTCTCATTGTGGCTCAGCAGGTTAAGAACCCAACTAGTCTCCATGAGGATTGCAGTTTCAATCCCTGGCCTCAACAGAGGGTAAAGGCTCCAGCATTGCCACAAGCTGCAGTGTTGGTCCCAGATGCGGTTCGGACCTGGCGTTGCTGTGGCTGTGACATTCATGGGCAGCTGCAGCTCCGATTCCACCCCAGCCTGGGAACTTTCATGTGCTGCAGGTGCAGGCCAGAAAGTTAAAAGAAAAGAAATGCTTGCCAAACATTTGAAAGAGGCTGTCAGGAAAGGGTATTTGGTGAAATATTTCCCTATAACTTATAGGGAGCTCTCGTCTCTACAGACCACAGTACTAGACTGTCTACACATGCGCAAGCATGAGTTTCAGAGAAAGGAAGTCAGGCTCAAGTGTATCTCGTGATGTTTGCTCTGTTTTAAAAATATTCTTTTGGGGAGTTCCCTTCGTGGCTTAGCAGTTAACGAGCCTGACTAGCATCCATGAGGACGCAGGTTGGATCCCTGGTCTCGCTTAGTGAGTAGAGGATCCGATGTTGCCGTGACCTGTGGTATAAGTTGCAGACGCGGCTCGGATCCCACGTTACTGTGGCTGTGGTGTAGCCTGGAGGCTACAATTCCTATTCGACCCCAGCCTGGGAACCTCCATATGCCACAGGGACAGCACTGAAAAAAAAAGACAACAAAAATAAATGAAAAAAAAACTAAAATATTCTATCTGGTGCTCTCTAGTAGCTCAATCGGTTAAACTCTGTCACTGTCACTGCTGTGGTACAGGATTGCTCCTTGGCCCTCGAATCTCCCACACACTCCTGAGGCAACCAAAAACAAAACAAAACAAAACAAAACAAAAACAAAACAAAATATTCTATCGATCAAAAGATATGACCCCAATAAATAAAATGCACAAGATTTTACAAATGGGAGATTCCATTTTGGAATCATTTCTTTTGTACATTAAAATAAAACCAAAAGGAAATCTCTCTTCATTGCTAATTTTTTTTCCATTGCTAATAACCAGTTCAGGGCCTGTTTCCCTCCTTCCAGCCTCCCCAGCTGGCCCCAGGTTATGTTCCTGAAACTCTGCCTGCCTGAGACCCAGCCCATCTCCCTGCCCAGATGCCAGACCTTCCTGTTGCAGGCTCCCAAGAGAGAATGTCCTTAGTCCAGGACAGCTGGCCGCTCAGTTTAAAGGGAGGCAGATGGCCTGAGAGCTGGGGACTCTGGGGCTGGGGGTCCTGGGCCAGGAAAGCTGTAACCAAGGGCTGGGGGCAGGGTCTTGAGGTATAAGTCACAGCCTCCTGGGCAGCAGAGACTCTGGCAGGAAAAGGCTGCACACTTCACAGAGAGCCCCTCCCCCTGCCTGAGCCCCCTCCTCTGGAGCACGGGTGTAGGCACTGACCTGCCAGGCCTCTCAGACCCCTCTCTGCCTGGTCCTAGGCTGGCCACCCCCTTTTCAGATGGTATCACTTGTTGATGATGAGGGGACACCTCTTCCTCTCTTCCACATTTGGTCTGGATGATATTTGGTCTCTGACCTTATCAACTGATTTTTAAAATATATTTCCAGAGTTCTCAGTGCACTGTTCTCCGGCTTTTCATTTTTTTCTGGATAGTGACATGATTCTCAACCTTTTCCAATGGACACACTCCCCCAACGTTCTGTTTTGTTGGAGCCCAGCCAACCATTCTCAGATCATACACATCAGCCAACCTTGCATTCCTGATCCTCCAGGAGGTTATTTTCCTTATTTCATTCCTCCAGTGGTACTGCCTTTAATGTGTTTCATGTATATCCTTAACTATTGTGTATATTTGTGTGTGCATGTGTTGTGATTTTTGCTTTGGTAAGTGACATTATACTACAAATCCTTTTTTTTGGGGGGGGGGGATTGTGCCCATAGCATGTGGAAGTTCCCAGGCCAGGGACTGAATCTGAGGCACAGCTGTGGCAATGCAGGGTCCTTTAACCCACTGCTCTGGGCCAGGGATCAGACCCACACCTCCACAGCCACCTGAGCCACTGCAGGGGGATTCTTAACCCACTGGGCCACAGCTTGAATGCCAATGCTATACATCTTAAGTTCCCTGCTGCTCTCACCCAAGGGCCTGCTTTAAGGCTATTCCTATAGATTTATAGGTCACTCAAATTCAGTGATTTACAAATGATAGGCTGGATCTGAATGGTGGCTCCTGACATCAGTCTGGTGGGGGCATCATCAGCAATGATCAGAAGGAAACCCGCTCCTGGCCTGCAGCACCATCCTCTGAGACACCCACATGCTCTGCAAACAAAGTGGAGGAAGAAGCAGCTGTTCCAGCTGAAGCCCAAAGGTAGGAAGATAGGGGAGAGGACCACGTAAATCTGTACCCCCATGGAAAGCACAGGAGCAGAAGCAAGGAAAGCCCAGAGGCCACGGACGCTGGTACCACTTTTTGGACCGCACACCTTCTGTCTGGAACTGGACTCAGTGGCATCAGGGAACACCTCTGGCCATTCTGATCTCCTCGACCACTGTGAGACCCACTTGGCTCATATCAAAAAGGTCCCTTTGGGGTTTTTGTGCTGGACCTGTGACATTCTGGACGGACCAGTTCAGGTCTCATTTGTGGCTGAAGGGAACACGGGCATAAGAAATCATCTGCTTTCTAAGCTGAATTTGAAAAAAGAAAAATAGTATACTAGAAAGTATCAGAGTGCCTCAAACATAAGGAAGGTACATGTTTGCTGAATCTCTTTTCAAAAACAGACAGGTCGCTAGATACAGGAGGCAACTTCCTTTTCTCCAACTATCCTTCCGACCTTGACCTGGAACTGACCTGGGTGTGAGGAGCATATGAACTGGAATTTCTAAGTGGCCTATTTACTTTCCTCAAGGAGGTCAATTTGGACGTGAAGATACTGGTTTACAGAGATGAGAGTGAGAATTCATAGTCTCCCTGGCAGTGTAGATAACTAAAGTGAAACCCTTAGGCCAAGGCTGGATCCTATGCCAGGGCTGCCAACTGTAACTGCACACTGGAACCACTTGGGGAGCTTTAAAAATAAAAAAAGGAGGGGACTGAATCAGATGGGGGATTTGCAGATCTGTGGCTCTCAGGCTGCCCTCCCCAGGCCCCTGTGCAGGCTAGCTGGGCTGGCGGGTGCTAGAGACAAGGGAGAGCACTTTTTCTCACACTTTGGTCCCTGGCTGCTCATCCCAGGTTGCCATCAACAGCATGGTCCTCAGTGGGAATTAATGAGGCTTCCCAAGTTTTTCTATGGGCAGAACCCCACAGGCAACCAGCATATCCCAAGATCTAAGTTTTACAACAGCAACACATGCCAAAAAGATCCCAAACAATCAGGGATACACGACATCTCCAAAGGAACAAAACAAACTTCCAGTAACTGACCCCAAAGAAAGAGAGATCAATGTATTGCATGAAAATATATTCAAAATCATCATGTTAAAAAAAACCTCATTGAGTGAAAAGACATTTCAGAGAGAGAACTAGGCACATTTAAAGAAAGCAGTACATGATCAGAATGACAGGTTCAAAAGAGATAGAAACCATCAAAAATGAATTCTAGAGCAAAGAATGTGATGACCGCACCAACAAATTCCATAAAGAGCTTCCAAAGCAGACTTGCACAAGCACAAGAAAGAATTGGTGGACTTGAGGACAGGTGATTTGAATTCGTCTACTCAGAGGACCAAAAGTCCAAAGGAATGAAAGACTCCATAATACCTACAGAAATTCTAGGGCACAATCAAGAATAACAGCATAACACAATGGGAGTTCCAGAAGAGAAAGGAGAAGGGTTTTTGAAAGAGTTGATGGCTAACTGTCCGACAAATCTAGGAAAGAAAAAGGACATCTAGATTCATAAAGCCAAAATACCACAATGAGGTTGAACCTAAAAAAGTCTGGGGGCCTGGCATTGGAAGGAGGAGCCCCCAGAGCATTTGGTATGGAAGGCCAGTGGGGCTTGAGTGAGGAGCTCCACAGGCCTGGGGGAAACAGAGACTCCATTCTTGGAGGGCGCACACAGGGTTTCATGCGCACCGGGTCCCAGGCCAAAGCAGTCACTCCATACAAATCTGGGTCAGACCTACTTGTGGGTCTTTGATGGTCTCCCAGGAAAGGAGTGGTGACTGTAGCTCACTGTGGGGACAGCACTTTGGAGGCAGTCATCCCAGGGAATAATAATTAGCATGAGCTCCCCTGGCAGTCACCATTTTAGAAAAATCTGCTTCCCATATTTTTCAGCCAAATCATGGCCGAGAAGCCCCAGGCCAAACAGCAAACAGGCTGTAAACACAGCCTCAAATATCAGCAAACAGGCTGCCTAAAGTCCTCCCAGGCACACAGCCGCCTCTAATCAAAACCACAGACAAGCCCCACCCACCAAAGAGACAAGACAAAGTTCCACTGACCAGTGTGCAGGCACTAGTCCCACCCATCACAAAACCAGCCATAAACCCCTCTGTCGACCTTACCCACAAGGAGGCAGACACCAGAATAAGGGAGACTATAATCCTGTAGTCTGCAAAAAGGAGGCCACACAGAAAACTAGACACAATGAAAAGACAGAGAGGAGTTCCCGTTGTGGCTCAGTGGTTAATGAACCTGACTAGGAACCATGAGGATGCAAGTTTGATCCCTGGCCTCGCTCAGTGGGTTAAGGATCTGGCATTGCCGTGAGCTGTGGTGTAGGTCACAGACACGGCTCGGATCCCACGTTGCTGTGGCCATGGTGTAGGCTGGCAGCTGTAGCTCTGATAGGACCCCTAGCCTGGGAACTTCCACATGCCATGGGTGCGGCCCTAAAAAGCAATCAATAAATAAATACAACAATAGCCACGACATGAAAACAACATAAATGTCCATCAACAGATGACTGGATTAAGAAGATGTGGTCCATTAGTCCACATACAATGGAATAATCCTCAGCTATGAGAAGGCCAAAATATTCCATTTACAGCAACATGGATACAACTAGAGATTCTCATGCAAAGTGAAGTAAGTCAGAAAGAGAAAGATAAATACCATATGATATCACTTACATGTGGAATTAAATATATGGCACAAATGATCCTATCTACAGAACAAACAGATCATGGACACGGAGAGCAGACTTGGGGTTGTCAGGAGGGAGGGGAAGCAAGTGGGATGTATGGGGATTTTGGAGTCGGTAGATGCAAAATGTTACATTTAGAATGGACAAGCAATGAGATCTTGCTGTATAGCATAGGGAACTAGATCCAGTCTCTTGGGGTGGACCGTGACAGAAGACAGTATGAGAAAAAGAATGTAGAAGGATCAAGATGGCGGAGGAGTAGGGCCTTATGCTCACCTTCTCCCACAAACACATCAAAAAAACATAACTACATGGAGAGAACATTTCTTGCATGTTCCATGGGTGGCAGTATCGTGGCTCAGTGGAAACAAATTGACTAGCACCTGCCCTGACACCACAGCGTGTGATGCTTCGGTGGGGGCTGGGCACTTAGACACAGGCTCTGGAGATCAGTTCCAGGGAGAGGACTAAGGCTGGCTGTGTGGAGACACACTGAGAGCCTAGGGAGTAGTGTGCCATGGGCTTGGGAGAAGAACAGCCACACCCAAGGGAAGCTGGGAGGACTCCGGGCCTGCAGGAGAAGCAAGGCGCCATTGCTGGGGATGGTGAGAGGAGGAAAGGGGGACCACCATAGGAATCTCTTTCCCGGTGCACGCATGGCCTCTCAGGGGATGGGGTGCCTCTGGTGTGGGTTGCAGATGGTGAGAGGCCACGTGCTTGGGCTACAGGAGACTGGGCGCCTCTTCTGTGGGCTTCAGGTGGCCAGGCACCTCTTGTGCGGGCCAAGGGCAGCAGCAATGTGGCGCCTCTTTTGTGATCTGTAGACGGTGGGAACAAACCATAGCAGTCATCCTCAGAAACCAGAGGGAGGCGTGGCCCACCACCACTAGGTGTCTGTGAACAGGCTCTGCCTGTGGCCCCAGTCATCTCAGAGGTCAGCCAAAAAGAGGGCATTGCAACTGAGCACCACCCATTGTTGCTCTCACTCCCTGTGAACACACTCACCCTCCTGCTGCCACTACCAAATGCTCTGGGCAGTGCCCACATGAGCCTCATCACTGTCACTTCCCAGGACCCTGCAATTAGGAGCAGCCTGTGCAGCACCCCCTGCATGGGCTAGGCAGGATGAAGTATTTCTTGCATGTTCTATGGGTGGTAAGGGCAAACCACCGCAGTTATCCTATAGCCAGGTGGGCATGGCCCACCACTACTAGGGGTCCCTGAACAGGCACCACTTGCAGCCCCAAGCACCTCAGAGGTCACGACAGAGAAGGGCATTGTGACCAAAAACCACCTGTTGTTGCTCTCACTCCCCTGGGAACTCTGCCACTGCCACTGCCAAATTCTCTAGGCACTTCCTAAAACTGCCTAAGACTCATTCCCACTTCCCATGACCCCGCAACTAGGAGGAGCTTGTGCCACCTTCCTGCAGGTCCTTGCTACTGTCAAGAGCCCAGCAACCAGGCCCTGACGGCTATCCCTGCCCATTGCCTCTTTCTCCCTGGAAACACACTCAGGGGAATAATAGCCTGCTTCACACCGAAGAAAGAGATAGCAAATATTCAAACTCCCACACCAAAAATAAATAGTAACCCCCGACAAAATACAAAGGGGCACTCTTGATAGAAATAGCCCTCCAAGACTACAGTAGTTGGTTTCCATAAGCTCTCAGAAAAAGAAAAATATGAGTGAAATGAAGACACCCAGGAATCATTCCCAGTTAAAGGAAAGGGAGAATTTACCTGAAGCAGCAAACAATGAAAGAGACACCTGAAGTCGAAGAGACACTGAGTTGAAAAGGGAGACAGCGAAAATCCTGGAGGAATTAAGGGTGACTATGAAGGAATTAAGAGCGTATAGAAACATAATGCAGATGACTTTAGCAAGAAACTAGAAAATCTAAGGAGGAGCCAAGAAAAAATAGAAAATTCATTTGCAGAGATACAAACTGAGTTAAAGGCACGAAAGAGAAGAATTAATAATGCAGAGGAATGAATTAGTGACCTGGAAGATAGAATAATGGCGATCAACCAATCAGGACAGCAGACAGAAAACCAAATGAAAAACCATGAAAGCAATATGAGAGCTATGGGATAATATAAAGCAGGCCAATCTGTGCATAATAGGAATTCAAGAAGGAGAAGAAAATAAAAGGGGATTGAAAATACATGTGAGGAAATCATGGCTGAAAACTGTCCGAATCTAAAGGACACAGTTGTCAAGATACCAGAAGCATGAGGGCTCCAAACAAGTTGAACCCCAACAGGCCCACACCAAGACATATTATAATAAAAACAGCAAAAGTTAAAGAAAGGATTCTTAAGGCAGCAAGAGAAACACAAAGGGTTAATTATAAGGGAATCCCCAGAAGGCTATCAGCTGATTTCTCTACAGATACACTACAGGCCAGGAGTTCCCTTCATGGCACAGTGGAAATGAATGCAACTAGGAACCATGAGGTTGTGGGTTTGATCCCTGGCCTGGCTCAGTGGGTTAAGGATCCCATGTTGCCATGAGCTGTGGTGTAGGTCACAGACATGGCTCAGACCTGGCATTGCTGTGGCTGGCAGCTGTAGCTCTGATTGGACCCCTAGCCTGGGAACCCCCATATGCCACAGGTGTGGCCCTAAAAAGCAAAAAAAAAAAAAAAAAAGAAAGAAAAAAAAGAAAAAGAAAAGGAAAAAAAAACCCCAAAAAACCAACCACTCCAGGCCAGAAAAGAGTGGCGAGATGGATTCAAAGTTCTAAATAGGGAGGTCCCATCATGGCTCAGCAGTTAACAAACCCAACTAGCATCCATGAGGATGCAGGTTTGATCCCTGGCCTCGCTTAGTGGTTAAGGATCCTGTGTTGCTGTGAACCGGGGTGTAGTCACATACACGGCTTGGATCTGGTGTGCCTGTGGCTGTGGCATAGGCCAGAAGCTGTAGCTCTGATTCAACCCCTAGCCTGGGAACTTCCATATGCCATGGGTGCCACCATAAAAAGAGAAAAAAGACCAAAAAAAAAAAAAGAGTTCTAAACAGGAAAAATTTGCAGACTAGAATACTCTACCCAGCAAGAATATCCTTTCAAATAGAAGAGGAAATAAAGAATTTCTCCAACAAATAAAAATGAAAAGAGTACAACAATACTAAACCCATTGTAAAAGAGATTCTGAAAGGGCTTCTCTAAATAAAAAAGAAGTAAGAAGAAATCGGATAGAGGAAATCACAACTGGAAAGCAAACACTTAAACCAGTACACAGATCTAAAAAGAAAAAAAACCCCGAAAAAAACATATTGTCAAAGTGAAGGTAAAAACAAGGAACAGCAAAAGGACAAACATGAAGATGTTTAAAAAGAACTTCACAATCATAGAATGTGGGGAAGAAAAGTAAGAAAATCTGGACTTTTTTTTTAAGAATGTGTTTGAGCCTATATGACTATCAGGCTAAAGCAAGCAGATAATAGGTTTATTTTTTTTCCTGTTTTTTCTTTCTCTCTCTTTTTTTTTTGTCTTTTTGCTATTTCTTGGTCTGCTCCCGTGGCATATGGATTTCCCAGGCTAGGGGTCCAATCGGAGCTGTAGCCGCTGGCCTACACCAGAGCCACAGCAAGGTGGGATCTGAGCCGCGTCTGCGACCTACACCTCAGCTCATGGCTCACGGCAATGCCGGATCCTTAACCCACTGAGCAAGGCCAGGGATCAAACCCGCAACCTCATGGTTCCTAGTCGGATTCGTTAACCACTGTGCCATGACGAGAACTCAAGCAGATAATAGGAAATGGTTAATATACCTGAAAAACAGGGCAACAACAAATCAAACCCAAACATTTCACAAAAACTAAAAAGAAAGGGACACACGCATAAAATAAAAGGACATCATCCAACCTAAAAAGGAAGGGAACAAAGGAGAAACAGAATCAACTGGAAAACAAGGTTTAAAATGGCCATGGACTGAATGCTCCAATCAAAAGACACAGTTTGCCAGACTGGATTAAAAAAAAAAAAAAAAGCAAGAGCCTACAATATGCTGTCTAGAAGAGACTCACCTTAAGGCAAAGGACACAAACAGATTGAAAGTGAGGGGATGGGGAAAGATATTTCATGCCAATGGACAAGACAGGAAAGCAGGAATTGCAATACTCGTATCAGACAAAATAGACTTAAAATGAAGGCCATAAAGAAAGACAAAGAAGAACACTACTTAATGATAAAAGGATCCATTCAAGAAGAGGATATTACAATCACCAATATATATGCCCCTAATATAGGAGCACCCAGATACACACAACAAACACTAACCAACCTAAAAGGAGACATTGATGGGAAGACAATCATAGTAGGAGACTTTAACACCCTGCTCATGTCAATGGACAGATCCTCCAGACAGAAAATCAATAAGGCAACAGAGATCCTAAAGGACACAACAGAAAAGTTAACCTTAATTGATATTTTCAGGACATTACATCCAAAAAACTCAGAATATACACAGTCTTTTCAAGTGCACATGGATTGACCACATGAGAATGCTCAGGGACTGACCACATCCTGGGCACAAAACTAACCTCAACAAATTTAAAAGTATACAAATGATTTCAAGTATCTTCTCTGACCACAACGGCATGAAACTAGAAATCAACCACAGTCAAAGAAATGAGAAAAAACTGACTACATGGAGACTAAATAACATGCAAGTAAAAAACCAATAGGTCACTGAGGAACTCAAAAAGGAAATGAAAACATACCTCAAGACAAATGATAATGAAGAAATAACCATTCAAAATCTGTGGGATACCAGAGTTCCTGTCGTGGCTCAGCGGAAACGAATCTGAATAGCACCCATGAGGACACAGGTTCGATCCCTGGCCTTGCTCAGTGGTTTAAGGAATCTGCCATGGCCGTGAGCTGTGGTGTGGGCTGCATATGCGGTTTGGATCTGGCACTGCTGTGGCTGTGGTGTAGGTTAGCAGCTCCAGCTCGTTTGACCCCTGGCCTTGAAATCTCCACATACCACAGGGGCGGGCCTAAAAAAGAAAAAGGCAAAATCTATGGGATGATGCAAAAGCAGTGCTTAGAGGGAAGTTCTTAGCAGTACAGGCCTTCCTCGAAAAAGAAGAAAGATCTCAAATTGACAACTTAACCCACCACCTAAATGAATTTGAAAAAGAAGAACAGGAGTTCCCGTCGTGGCGCAGTGGTTAACGAATCCGACTAGGAACCATGAGGTTGCGGGTTTGGTCCCTGCCCTTGCTCAGTGGGTTAACGATCCGGCGTTGCCGTGAGCTGTGGTGTAGGTTGCAGACGAGGCTCGGATCCTGCGTTGCTGTGGCTCTGGTGTAGGCTGGCGGCCACAGCTCCGATTAGACCCCTAGCCTGGGAACCTCCATATGCCACAGGAGCGGCCCAAGAAATAGCAAAAAGACAAAAAAAAAAAAAAAGAAAAAGAAGAACAAATAAAAGCTAAAGTCAGCAGAAGGAAGGCAATCGTAAAGATCAGAGAGAAGATCAATAAAACAGAGATTCAAAAAACAATAGAAAAAAATCAATAAAAGCAAGAGCTGCTTCTTTGACAAGGTAAACAAAATCGACAAACCTCTGGCCAGACTCCCCAAGGAGAGGAGAGAAAAAACCCAAATAAAATAAGAAACGAAAAGGGAGAAATCTCAACGGATACTGCAGAAATACAAAAAACCATAAGAGAACACTGTGAACAATTATATGCCAACAATTTGACAACCCAGAAGAAATGGACAGCTTTCTAGAGACTTACAGCCCACCAAAACTGAGTCAAGAAGACACACATCAACTGAACAGACCGATCACTAGAAATGAAAGTGAATATGTCATAAAAACACTCCCTACAAACAAAAGTCCAGGACCAGATGGCTTCACAGGTGAGTTCTACCAAACATACAAAGAAGAACTTACACCCATCCCTCTTATTAAACTTTTCCAAAAGGTTGAAGAAGAAACACTCCCAAAAATATTCTATGAGGCCACCATCACCCTAATACCAAAACCAGACAAAAGTACTACCAAAAAAAGAAAATCATAGGCCAATATCTTTGATGAATATGAATGCAAAATTTGTCCACAAAATTGTAGCCAACTGAATCCAACAACATATAAAAAAGATCATACACCACGACCAAGTGGGATTCATCACCCATTCACAAGGATCGTTCAACGTATGCAAATCCATCAACATCATACACCACATTAACAAAAGTCAAAAACCACATGATCATCTCAATAGCTGCAGGAAAAGCATGTGGTAAAGTCCAACATCCATTCATGATAAAAACTCTTACCAAAAAAGTGGGTTTTGGAGGGAACATGCCTTAACGTAATAAAAGCCAGTTACGACAAACCCACAGCCAATATAATACTCAATGCAGAAAAGCTGAAACCCTTGCTGCTAAAATCTGGAAAAAGACAGGGACTGCCCACTCTCACTCCTGGGATTCAACATCGTATTGAGAGTCCTAGCCACAGCCATCAGACAAACAAAAGATAGAAAATTGTATCCAAACTGGAAGAGAAGAGGTAAAATTGTCACTCGATGCAGATAACATGATACTATATATAGAAAACCCTAAGGACTCCATACAAAAACTACTCGAAATGATCAACAAATTCAGCAAAGTAGCAGGATACAAGATTAACATTCAGAAATCAGTTGCATTTCTGTATACCAACAATGAAATATTAGAAAAGGAATACAAAAATATAATACCTTTGAACATCACACCCTGGAACATTAAATACCTAGGAATAAACCTGACCAAGGAGGTGAAAGACTTCTATGCTGAGAACTCAAAGACATTAATCAAGGAAATTAAAGAGACGTCAAAGAAATGGAAAGCTATTCCATGCTCCTGGGTTGGAAGAATTCATATTGTAAAAATGGCCATATTACCCAAAGCAATCTACAGATTCAGTGCAATCCCTATCAAATAACCCATGCCATTTTTTATATAATCAGAACAACCAACCAAAAAATTTATATGCAACCATAAAAGACCCAGAATTGCCAAAGCAATCCTGAGGAACAAAAACCAAGCAGGAGGCATCACTCTCCCAGACTTCAGGCAATCTTACAAAGCTACAGTCATCAAGACAGGGTGGTACTGCTACCAAAACAGACATGCAGACCAAGGAAACAGAAGAGAGAACCCAGAAATAAACCCAGACACCTACAGTCAATTAATCTTTGACAAAGGAGGCAAGAATATAAAATGGGAAAAAGACAGTCTCTTCAGCAAATGTCGCTGGGAAACCTGGACAGCTGCATGTAAATCAATGAAACTGGAACATACCCTCACACCATGCACAAATATAAACTCAAAATGGCTTAAAGACTTAAACCTAAGACACCATCAAACTCCTAGAAGAGAAAAGAGGCAAAACATTCTCTGACATCAAGCTTACAAATGTTTTCTTAGGTCAGTCTCCCAAAGCAACAGAAATAAAAGCAAAAATCAACAAATGGGACCTGGTCAAACTGCCAAGCTTTTGCAGAGCAACGGAAACCCTAGGGGAAAAAGAAATAGACAAACTATAAAGTGGGAGAAAATCGTTCTTTTTCTTTTCTTTCTTTCTTTTTTTTTTTGCTCTTTTTGTCCTTTTAGGGCCACACCCAAGGCATATGGAGGTTCCCAGGCTAGGGGTCTAATTGGAGCTGTAGCTGCTGGCCTACGCCAGAGCCACAGCAACACCAGATCGTGGCAATGCCAGATCCTTAACCCACTGAGGGAGGCCAGGGATCGAACCCACAACCTCATGGTTCCTAGTTGGATTCATTTCTGCTGCACCACGATGGGAACTCTGGAGAAAATAGTTTCAAATGATGCAACTGACAAGGGCTTAATCTCTAAAATGTACAAACAACTTAGATGACTCCACAGCCAAAAAACCAACAACCCAACTGAAACATGGGAAACGACCTGAACAGACATTTCTCTAAAGAAGACATACAGATGGCCAACAGGCACATGAGAAAATGCTCACCACCACTGATTTTTAGAGACATTCAAATCAAAACTACTCTGAGACACCACCTCACACCAACCAGAATGGCCATCATTAATAAATCCACAACTAACAAATGCTGGAGAGGATGTGGAGAAAAGGGAACTCCCTTCTACACTGTTGGTGGAAATGCAAATTGGTATAACCGCTACGGAAAACAGTGTTGTGGTACCCCAGAAAACTATACATAGAACTAACATATGACCCAGCAATCTGACTCCTAGGCATATATGCAGACAAAACTGTCCTTGAACAAGAATCATGCATCCCTATGTTCACTGCAGCACTATTCACAATAGCCAAGGTATGGAAACAACCTAAACGTCCAATGAAAGAGGAATGGATTAAGAGGATGTGGTGTATATACACAATACTACTACTCAGCCATAAAAATGAACAAAGTCATACCATTTGCAGCAACGTGGATGGAACTAGAGACTCTCATACTAAGTGAGGTCAGAAAGAGAGACACCATGTAATAGCACTTGTTTCTGGAATCTAATATAAAGCATAAATGAACCTATCCACAGAAAAGAAATTCATGGACTTGGAAAACAGACTCGTGGCTGCCAAGGGGGAGGGGGAGGGAGTGTGATGGACTGGGAGTCTGGGGATAATAGACGCAAACTAATGCATTTGGAGTGAACAAACAATGAGATCTTGCTGCATAGCACAGGGAACTATATCTAGTCACTTACGATGGAACATGATAGAGGATAATGTGAGAAAAAGTGTGTGTGTGTGTGTGTGTGTGTGTGTGCGCGCGCATGTACAACAGGGTGAATTCACCATTCAGTAGAAACTGACAGGACACGAAAGCAACTATAATGGAAAAAAATAAAAATCATGAATAAAAAAAGAATGTATAGGAGTTCCCGTCGTGGCGCAGTGGTTAACGAATCCGACTAGGAACCATGAGGTGGCGGGTTCCGTCCCTGCCCTTGCTCAGTGGGTTAACGATCCGGCGTTGCCGTGAGCTGTGGTGTTGGTTGCAGACGCGGCTCGGATCGCGCATTGCTGTGGCTCTGGCGTAGGCCGGTGGCTACAGCTCCGATTCAACCCCTAGCCTGGGAACCTCCATATGCCGTGGGAGCGGCCCAAGAATTACCAACAACAACAACAAAAGACAAAAGAAAGACAAAAGACAAAAAAAAAAAAAAAGAATGTATATACGACTGGGTCACTGTGCAGAATAGCAGAAATTGACACCACACTGTAAATCGACTACACACTAATTTTAAAAAATCATCTAAAAAATTTAAAAAGGAAGCTGGAGTAGCCACACTTCTATCAGACAGACAGAAGAGACTTGAAAATAAAGACTGTGACAAGAGACAAAAAAAGGACACGACCTAACGATCCAGGGAACAATCCAAGAAGACATAACACTTGTCGAGACAGAGGCAAACAACACAGAAGCTCCTCAGCATCTGATGTGGATGCAACATCGTAGGAGAAAGGATGGCATTGTGCTGGAGAAAGGGTGACTTCAGGAGGTCATGAGCTTAAGGGATTTCTAAGAGAGGGGCTCTCTGAAGGGGATGAGGTTGAAGGAGCCCAGCTGGATATCTGTTTGCCTCCTGGTTTGAGACGGGGGTTGGGGGTGGTTTCCTATCTGGATGAGGCGGAAGAACTCTTCCCCTGGAGGTGTTTAGACAAGGTGTCTGGGAGGATGCAAGCTTGCAGGTCGGTCCATGTGCCAAAAAACCCAGATAATCTAGAGAGGCTCAGACTCAGGCCTTTCCCAGAAAGAAGCAGAGAGAGGAGCTGGCTTTGACCACTGCAAAGCTACCTGGCCCCTGGTTAGTAAGGACAGAAGGTTCCCAGAATGAAGTGATGGGCAGGAGCCAGCATGGCTGTGGCCCTCGGGCCTCAGCCCCCAGAGGGGTTACCCTTCCTAGGAGAGATTTCTTTCCTGCTTTCAAGGAGGCTGGCGGGAGGTGGAAAGCGCCTCTCCTGCATGTATCTTTTCCTAAGTAACATTCATTCAAAATAATCAATATGCATGAAGGCACATTTTGAAGTGACCTGCCCTGGGCCCTAACAATACTTACCTACATATATATACATATATATATGCGTGGCGGGGAGGGGTGTTGCTGAGAGACAGAGAGAAACAGGAGAGGGAGAATGAGTAGCAGTCACACAGTTTTCACTAATCAGTCCATATGTTAGATCCAGTCACCATGTCCCTCCACCCGGCAGGGGCAGGGATGGAACTAGGATGTTGGACAAGGAGGCAACACACTTCAGGCCACTGTGGGGCAGCCCATGCCACAGGAGCCGAGGTGAATCACAACACACCAGGAGGACCAGGAAACTTGTAGGCCAGAGGGGTTGATGTCTGACTCTTACGGAATTTCAACCTTCTCAGAGGGGTCCTGGGAAATGGGCAGGAAAGGGAGGGACTTCCCCTAGGTCCCAGAGCACAACCAGGCCTGGGGCAGTTGTATTCTGTGATCAGCAGCACCGGATGTCACTCTTCCTTTGCTAAGTCTATGCAGGAGTTCCCTGTGACACAACGCCATGGGGTTTCCAGGCACTGGCAGTAGTTCTAGCGCTACAGACCTGATGGCCTCCCTAGGGCACAAGGAGCATTGGGGAGACTGGGAGACACGTGGCTTGTCCAGGGTCACATCCCTGGTGATGAGGAGGAGCTGGGTCTGAACCAGCTGTGTCCTCAGAGCCGGGGCCCTGGCGGCACTCAGGCCTCCCCAGAGCTATGGGCTGTGTTGTGTTAGGGTCACGCTGCTGAGACATGGCACAGGGTTGGGGGGTGAGCTGGAGCAGCCCAGAGGTACCCTTGGGGAGCTTGGTGGAAGGAGGAAGCCCGGCGAAGGGGACCCCAGGAAGTGACCTCACTTCCCTGGCAACAGAGCCCAACAGAACTTGGAACCTGGGTGGCCAGGCACCCACTTCTCCAGGAAAGGACAGAGGAAGGATGGACTTGCTCTGTTGCGCCCCCATCTCCCGAGGCCGAAGCCGCAGGAGAGGGCCCAGAGGAGGAAACCTCATCGAAAGCAGCAGACGATGGATCAGCACACAGGGCAGACGCCTTCGGGCCTTTGCCCACAGGGGCCCAGAGGTAACACAGAGAGAGGGAGCTCCAGCTCAGCGCAGGGACCTCTCTGATCCCACACGGTAGCCCTGTGTCCCCTCCTGGGATGACTGTGTGCAGAGGGGGGGTGTGAGGGGTGGGTCTGCCTCGAGCAAGAGCAGCCTGATGGGGTTGGATGTCCCTGGGGCATGTCCACACCCCCGGACAAAGCTGGCTGATTGAGAGTCGGGCTGAACCCTGTGTGTGTGCTGTACCCCCGGCCCCCCGGGGAGGTCTCATTCCTCACGGGGGTGGGAGGAGATGTAATCGGAGCAGACAAGCCCTCACCTGATCTGGGAGCAGAAGGTCAAGGGGCAGAAGAAGCAGAGAGAAGGTAATGGCCCCGCAGGACTCTGACCCCTTGGGGCCGGGCTCCCTGCCCCTCACTCTCATTGCAGAGCCCCCCACCTGAGACTCACCAGGAGCTGGGCGAGGAAGGCAGAAGGTCTCCAGTTGAAACGCCCCCCAGGCCGCCCCCCAGGGGCCTCTCCCGGGCTGACAGGGAGCTCAGAACATCCGGCTCTGGGACCGAGGACAGACACCACCTGGGCCTGAGACCCCTGGATGGCCTGGCCCCCCCTGAGGCCCAGCCTGAAGGTGAGAAAATGGGGACCCTGTGAGGGTGTGGGGAGCTGAGTTCTGGGCCACACGGCGGGGAGACCCCCAGAGGATGGTGCTGGGCCAGGAACAAAGTCTCACCCCCGCCACCCACCTGGTGGACTGCACACCAGAAGCTGCTGGGTGGGGACTGGACTGGAAGGTTCTGGGAAGACTGCTATCCTTGGGAGAGCACATGGCAAGGCGGGCATGCAGGGATGCTTTTCTCCTCTCACAGCTCCCGCAGGAGACCCACAGCCAGAGGCGAAGACACCACCCGGGCAGGAAGAACCTGCAGCCGCTCTGGCCCCAGCCCCAGACACTGACGGGCATTATCCTCCACTGGAGGAAAACGGTTCTCCGGCTCCTGCAGGAGTCCAAGGGCCACAGGAGAATCCGGCAGCAGCCCTGCAGGAAGAGCCTGCACTGACTGCTCCAGCGGCCCCTAGACTAAGTCCTGAGCTGGCTCAGGCAAGAGCCCCAGGCCAATTTCCAAAACCACCTTCCCCAAAGCCCCCTCCACCCCTGCAAGTGCCCTCCCCAGCAGCTCCCCAAAAGCCCCATTCACCCTCTCCTCCTCCCGAAATGTACTCTCCTTCCCCTCTCGCCATTTGTCTTGCCTTTGGAGTGTATTGACTTCCTATTTCTCTTCCATGTTATGTATGGTGTAATTTTACTTTATGTTTTAGAAATAAAATTTCCAAGTTGCACTGTGTACCCCTTTGGCATCAGTAACGGGGGAAACACCTGCCATGCACCTGGAGCTGCCCTCTTCTCTCTTGGCTGCCATTCCCCACCCCCACCATGATCCCCCCTCTTCTGGCCTGGATTCTGTGTGCGCCCACAAGCCCGGGGCGTGGGCGGGTGGTGGTGGGGTAGACATGTGGGTGGGAGGGAGGGCAGGTGCTCTCTTGGGCTTCCTCTTTCTGGAGTCTTCCCTTCCTCCCGAATTTGTGCTGAACACACTGACACACACAAGCCTCAGGCCAAGCTGGTGCCTTGTTTGATGGTTTTCAAACGAGCTCCCAGGTGGCCAAGCCCCAAGGAGTTCCAGTCAGCTTCAGGTCCAGCTGGACCCAGGGCCAAAAATGATGACATCAGGATTGACCTTCGTTCTGCTTTCCACGGGGGCCTCCCGCCCTGGTCAGTCAGCCACAAGTGGCCTGGCAGCCCCCCAGAGGGGGACGAGCTTCTCATCCACAAGAGCGCTGTTCCAAGGCCAGGCACAGGTTTCCCAGGCCCCTTTGCATTGGGGTGTTAGACAGGCTCACCTTCCTCCAAGCCCCTGGACCAGGAAATGATGGGGGAGGGGACTTCATGGGATCCAAGAGGGACTATGGGCAGAAGATGAGGAGACACGGGACAGGCAGGAAACATCATCCCCGATGTCCACTAGCTCACCCAGGGCCTTGGAACATCCTGAGAACTGAAGGGATGGCTTCCTCCACACTGAGTGGGAAACCCATCCAGAGCCCTGAGAACCACACAGGCATCAGGGATTCTGGAGCCTGGGCTGAGAGCCACATGGAGACAGGGCCTGAGGCCAGCAGACCAGACACAAGCACAGGCTTTCCTGCTGGGGTGGCTGGCCTGGGAGGCAGCAGGCAGGGCAGAGGCTCGGAGCCCAGGGGCTGATCCCTGCGGAGCCCAGACACTGCAGGAGAGGGCAGGCAGGATGGAGCCTCTGGGGGAATTCTCTGGGGAGCTTGTGAGCAAGGCAGCATCTCAGGCCCCAGTCCTGACCCCTGCAGCACAATCTGCATCGTGTCCAGATCCCCAGGGGTTTCATGGGCTCTGCTGGTCTCCAGACTCCCTGTCTCTCAGCCTGCACATTCAGGCGTGGTGGCTCTGCTGGTGGGTCTTCCCTCGGACCGTCTGGAATGCAGTGTGGCCATGTGGATGAAGGGGCCTGAAACACACTCCTGCACCCTCATGGAGCCAAGACTTCTGCTTCGGAGGCATTCCTGAACAAAACCTCCAGAGGCCAGCTCAGACAAGGGCATGCACAGAGATGCACGCTGCATCAGGATGGATAACCAGAAATTCCTTTCTATCCACAAACAGGAAAGAATAAAGTCAAGGAGCTGCCTTTTTCCACGGACAGTTATCAGACTATTTGAAATGCTGTTTTCCGAGGAATCTACAGGGAATGGGCAGGGAACAGAGGGATCCACAAGACAGACCCAGTGTCTGTCCTCTTGGAGCTGACATGCTATGGGGGAGGGCAGACAGTCAGCAAGTGCACAAGTGAGAGAGACCCTTTCAGATGGTGAGAAGGACACAGAAAGAAGAAGGGCATTGCGGGTGAGCCTCACGGGTGGGCCAGGGAGGCTGCTCAGAGAGGGAACTAGGGAAAGGCTGTTCTCACAGCTGACAGTGAAGACAAGCCAGGACATGAAAACAAGCTGAATGTCCACCTGCAGGTGATAAAGATGGAGCAATATACACAACAGAGTATTACTCAGCCATAAGAGAGCAAGACGGAATGCCCTTTGCAGCAACATGAGTAGACCTAGAGATTATCCTACTAAGTGAAGTCAGTCAGTAAGAGAGAGCAGTTGCTGTGGCTCTGGCGTAGGCCGGTGGCTACAGCTCCGATTCAACCCCTAGCCTGGGAACCTCCATATGCCGGGGGAGCGGCCCAAGAAATAGCAACAACAACAACAACAACAACAACAAAAAGAGACAGAGAGCATATAATACCACTTACAGGTGGGCTCCAATACAGGACACAAATGAACTTATCAAGGAAACAGGCTCACCAACAGAAAACAGACTTGTGGTTTCCAACGAGGGGGGCGGGGGAGGGTTAGATTGGGAGTTCGGGACTAGCAGACGCAAACTATGAAATACTGAATGGCTCAACAGCAAGGTCCTACTCTATAGCAGCGGGACCTGTACTCAATACCACGGCATAAACCATAATGGAAATGAGTATTTTTAAAAGATTGTACATATATATGACCGAGTCACGTTTCTGTACAGCAGAGATGAACACACTGTAAATCGACCATACTTCAACTACAAAAAGACGTTTGAGAAGCCTTAAGTACGGCTGAGCATTCCTACCTTAAGTGTGGCAAGGGCCCAGAGGCAGCTGCGCGTCGTCTGTCCGGCTGCACGAGGGGCGTGGAGTCCCGGGCACTTCAGGTCACCAAGCACCTCCAGGGAGAAGGCGGTGAGGCACACTGGGGCTCCGGCCGCGGCTCCGCTGCTTCCCCGCGGCTCGTCCCTGAGATCTGCCTAAGCCAACTCCTCACGCACACCACCCGCTCCGCGCCAGCGTGCCCCCCGTGCGCCGTGGGAGCGTGAGGTCAAGGCGCTCTCTGAGCTCCGCCCACTCGCCATGCCCTCTTGCAGTAGCGCGCCTTGCGCGGGATTCCCAGTACTGTATCCTCCTGGCCATCGGCCGGCCGGGGCTCCCTCTGCTCCTGCCGCCTATGCTGGCCTCGCTGGACAGCCCGAAGGAGTCGGTGGCTGGAGGCCGGTGGCCGTTGCGTGGGGCCTGGAGGCAGGGTGCCCTGGGAGGGACTGCATTGAGCTCCGCAGGTGCAAGTGGAGTTTCTCCCCAGCCTGCAGCGACCGTTGATGAGCGAGGTGAGGCTGGGCCTTCTGGAAGGCCCCCTACTTCTCCGCCCTGAGTCTTGAACAAGCCTGCTAGGTGAGTGGGCTCAGTGGGGGAATTCAACGTCTTCCTGTCTAGGTCCTCAGACAGTGGGAACTGAAGCTGTTTCAGCCCCTGAGCGCAGCGCGCACTCTCTCTCCTAGGCCTTTTCTTTCCCAGAGCAGTGGGATTGGCTTTCTCGCCGTGTTTCCTGATGGGGCCGTTGCCCAGGTTTAACCAGGCAGCGCATTTAGCCCCTTGGAGGCCAGGGACGTCGGGAAGAGAAGCTTCCTTCCAGACGCAGCCCAGGAGAAATGGAACTTGGGCCTGAGGTGCGATCAGTAAGCACCTTCCAGCGGCACTTATTGATGCCACTCAGGAGTAGGCAGAGCCCAAGACAGAGGAGAGGGGTCCCAGGGTGACTGATAGACTTTCTGTAGGGTCGGTGGCTAGTGGCTTGGGACCGAGCCAGGTTCTGGAAGGGCCTTGCAAGCCTGTAAGATTGCCCATCTCTCCTGACAGGTGGTTGGTGGGGAAGGAGTGCTGATATTGAGGGAACTGGGATCCAGGGAGTTAAGGGTGAGACTCAAGTCCCCATTGGTGGGGGAGACAGGCCCTGTCCCTCCTGCCCAGGAGCAGGGGAAGGGGACGCAGCCTCAGTGCATGGGGATTTGAAACCAAAAGCCCTGGCCTGAGCTGCCACTTCCTTGCTCAGTATCTTGGTGAAGTCACAGAACCTTGGGGGACCAGGTTCTCTTCTGTCAAATGGGATTCTGCCCCATGTTTCCAGCTGTACTGCAGATAAATGGTAACTCAAAGAACAGTGAGAACAGTAGGTGCCTTGTACCATGTTGGAGTGACTAAAAGAGGCCATGCTCCCCCGTGACTTGATCCAATTCAGCTGTCATCTTGAAGGCTCTGGGGTGAGAGCTGCTGGCTGAGTGAGCTGCACTACGAGGCAGGAGGGTCCACCAAGGGCCTCAGTTTTTCCTGTTTCCTGGGCTTCTCGCCTTGTCCCTGAGAACAAGCAGGGAGATCAGCGAAGCCCCTCCTCCAGGAAGGGATAGGGGAGAGAGCCACATCATCCTTCACCTTGTGTCTCAAGGACAAGAAACCTGACAATACAGCCCAAATCTCTTCCCCGTTAGCATTATTTTCCTGCCCCTTCTGGAACCCTGGAACTGACCATCCCACAAAACAGCACATACACAAATCCCAGGCCTCACCCTGCCCAAGGGCACCCCGGGGTCCTTCAGTTCTGAGGAACGATTGCCAACCCCCACCCCAAGGTCTGGTGGAGGGTGTTAGTCACAAGAGAAATCCCAGTGTTGGCTGGACTTCCTGCAGCTGGTGTCAGCCCTCTCAGCACCCATCTTGGCCTCTGTGGTGGCCCTGCCCCAGCCTCAGTTGACACTGGCTCTGTTCCGAGGGGTGGGCCTTGGTGCTGTGCCTGAAGGAGAAGCTGAGGGCCATGGGGCACAGTGGGAACTCACAGAGATGCTACTGCTGTCACTGCTGAACCTCCAGTGGGAGCTGCCTCCAGAGACCATCCATCAGCTGAGGAGAGAAGGTGCCCCTGTGCCCAGGGTCCTGCTAGTTACCCTGGTCCTTGGTATGGGCCCTGCCAGTGCCGTGTAGCGGTCACGCCTTCCCCTCTGCTGCAGGCCACTCAGATGGACCATTTCCAGCCCTGGTGTCCAGTAGTTGGGAGGGCCCGCTTTCACTTGGGTACCTTCACCTCCAATCTCAGAACACCTGTCCTGAAGAAAGGGCCTGTGGTTGCTCTACAAACTTCAGATTTTCATCTTGGGCAATTGGATGTGTCCTCATGAAGCCACCCTAGGTGAGAACTTATCTGGGGGCCAGGGAGCAGATCTTGGGGAATTTCCTGCATAACCCCCAGCAGTAGCTCAAAGCCTTTGGGACTGGGTTTCCTGCTTGATTTTTGGGAAACAGCAGAGCTTACACCCATTCAAGCGGGATGAACCAGACAGAAGATTGACAGTCACAGGAAGGCTTTATTTGTGTGCAGCACACTCTTCAGCTAATGCCAAGTGCATAGCCTTGGTGTGCCCGGAACCTTATGACCTGACCCCAGTGCCATGGGCGTGGGCAGAGTCCTCCAGCTAAATGTGCAGCCCCACCCATCACCCCCAGGAGTCAGTTTTTGGAGATGTCTGAGTTTGGAGTTGCAGACTGTTTCACCTGCATCCTTCCTTTGACAGATCGGAAGACTGCGGCTCAGAGCAGGGCAGTGACCAAGGCCACCCAGCAGACAAGCAGCAGACAGCAGCCTGGGTTCTGGTCACGGTGCCTGCATTTTCCTCCATCTCCTGAACTTGCCCAAGGCTGAGAAGCTCTTGGAGTTCTTGTTCAAGTATCCTCAGCCCCCAGCAAACATCTGCAGAATCCGTTTCAGCTGATTTAGAAATAAGGTAGGACCCAGTGGTTGTTTTAATAAGGCCACTAGGTGATTCTTTTGCCCCCAGGAAGTGGACTCAAACTCCTGGAAGACAGGCCCAGGCCTCCCCCAGCCACACCACACCCCACTCCCCACCACCCTTCTCAGGGAGCTCCTCCGCACATCAGTAAAGCCCCAGAACACTCAGTCTCCCATTGAGGAAGTAGAAGAAGCCACCCTCAGGCCCTGTGGAGGAGGCAGGGGCAGAGGGTTTAGGGTCGGGGCTCCAGCCCCCGGTCTCATTCCCCCCTGCCCCCAGGCCTTTATCTCCAGCCCAAGGCTCACTTCTTCCCACAGTGGTTCCAGAGCCTTCCCACACCTCTCCCACTCCAGGGGGGAGCTTGGGCTTCCTCTTCTGGCCCTACAGGCCCTTCGCTGGGCTGGCATCAACAATAGAGTGACCCTTGGGTGCAAGAATGGTCCCAGGGTCTGGCACAGGGCCCTGCATGGGGTTGGTGTCAGTTGCATTAAGTAGAGACTAGGCAGGTAGCTGAGATTATCTAAGGTAGGCCTTTCAGAGGGGCAGGGAGCAGTGGCACTGGAAGCATGCCCTTTGGGGCAGCCCAGGTGAGCCCCTGGGCCTGGGTGGGTTCACTGGCAAGATGGGGCTGGGGATCTGGAGAGGTATGAACCGTGACAGCCATTCCAACAAATGCTGGAAGGCCTGGAGCCTAAGAAGCTTGCGTGGAACCAAGAGCTCTGTCTCTGTCTGTACATCCTACTCCTCTCCTCAGGCCAGCCTGCCCTCATGCTCTCTGGCTGGCGAGCACATTTCTCAGAGGCCTGGGTGCCAAAGCCCTGTCCTCAGGAGAGGTAGCCCAGCCCCTCTCCGCAGACCCATCCAGGCCTGCCCTTAGCTATGTGGGACATGGACACGCCCCCAGAGCATGATGAAGGAGCCCTTTTGGGATGGGCTCCAATACACACAACTGCTCAGGGGTCCTGATGTAACAGGGAAGAACAAATCTGACTCCCTCTTAGATCTGTTTCTTTAACTTTAACCTTTGTGCCCCCAGGGGACCCAGCCAACTCTCAGATCAGAGTTTGCCCTGACAGCCATTGTGTGGAAGGGCCTGGAATCTGCTCTTATCATCACTGTCCTACGTGCCTTAGAAGTAGGAACCCTCTTAATCCTCTTGGAAACCCATGGGATAGGTCCCAGTACCATGACCCCTTTCTTCAGATGAGAGACTGAGGCGCAGAGAGCTTAGCTACGAGCCCAGGCCTTCAGGCTCCAGCATCTGGGATGTGGTCAGTGCCTGTGCTGGGTTTCCCTGGCCTCCCTTTACCCTTCCCTGGGACCCCTGGCTGAAGCCTCAGCCCAGTGTGATTATTTGCAGAGATCAGGGGTTTGTACTGGGGGCTGGTTTCCCTGAGCACTGTTTCCCACAAGGCCAGCAGCTCAAGGGCCTGGGTTATATTTACTGCTGTACGCCAGGCCCAGCCCCAGGCCCAGGCCTGCCACACTGCAGGGCCTGAATCATGTGTGTTGATGGAATACCTGAACCCAGAATGGCCACTGTCCTGTCCCTGCCTCAGTGTCCTCACCTGTAATTGAGAACTAGGAATGGGTCCCCTGAAAGTCTTACCAAGACCCTTCTCTGTGACACTGGGGAGTGACTGCCCTCTCTGTGCCGTGTCTCATCTGTATTAAGCAACTAGTAATGGGTACCCAAGGAGGGCATCCTCAATCCATGCTGTGTGACTTTAGGCAGCCACTGCGCTCTCTGTCCTCAGTGTCCTCAGCTGTATCAAAGAACTTGTAAGAGGGCCCCAGTGAGGCTCACTGAGACCCTGCTGTGTGATCTTGGCATCTCTTCCCTCTCTGTGCCTCAGTGTCCTCCTGTGTAACAGGGAACTAGTAAGAGGGCCTCCCCATGAGGACTCGCTAAGACCCTGCTGTGGGGCTTTGGGAAGCAACTGCTTTTTCTGTGCCGGGTGACTTGATGTGGCCATTTCCCTCTGTGTGCCTCAGTGTCCTCATCGTAATAGAGAACTAGTAACTGTGCCCCCGCTTCCCCGGACTCACTAAGACCCTGCAGGGAGACCTCAGGTGACTTCTCCCCTCTCTCTGTGTGTCCTAGTCTGTATTGAAGAACTTGTAACAGGTGCCCCAGGGGGTTCACTAAGACCGTGCTGTGTGACCCTTGGTGGCCGCTGCCCTCCCTGTGCCATGGTGCCCTCATCTGAAATAGAGAACGGAAGAGGTGGGGAGGCCTGCTACAGGGACAGGGTCCCATCTTTCTACTCCACACACCTGCTGAGCCACTGTGCATTCTGTTCCTCCAAGCACTCCCACACCTTGTCCCCAGCAGGTCACAGTGTGTTGATGCTCTGTGGCCACTGTAGTCACCACCCTTCCCTCATTAGATGTGCCCTCCCTCCTCTGTGAAGCCCTCCACATCACAGCCTTCTCATCTGGTGTTAATTGGTCCCTTGTTGTCAGATACCCAGGCTACCCCCTGCCCCCAGAATGTCTAGCCTAGGGCCAAGTACCCAGCAGGGGCTCAATCCAGGTTGACAGCCGCAGGGGAGGCACTTCTCCTTCAGAAGGATGCTTCTGTGGAGAGGCCAACTCCAGCTCTTCAGCACACAGAGCAAGCCTAGTCTGTGTGGATGCTTAGGGACTGGTGGCAGATCACTGCCCTGCGTGTGTGCGTGTGTGTGCCGCTGGGAGCCGAGTTTCAAGAATGGAATCCACCTGATGACAAAGTCCAGGGGACTCTGAAGAAAGGAATCTGCCTGATGATAAAGTCCAGGAGATTCTGAAGAAGGCTCTGCAAGCCAGCATATTCACCAGGCCTCGAAACCCCCACCAGGCATTAGAGCCCAGTGCCTGGAGATACATACCATTGGCTTCTGTTTTTTGTTTTTAATAATCGATCCATGCCTTGCTTATTGTGCCTTAACTCTGTGTTCTTTTTGCCTTAAGAAAGGAATTTATTATTCTCTATTTAAGCTTCTACCTATTTGTGTTTGTTAGCCTTTAGTTTATCTTTGGAGCTATGGCTCTGTGCTGTCTACTTCCAAAATAATAGCTTCTGGGGAGGTTTCTGTTTTTTCACATGATGATCTTAGATAATGTGGGCATGCTTTATTTAGGCGGCACAATTATTTAGTTTTGGCAGTATAGTATGTAGGCATTAGGAATTGATGATTACTATTACTTTATGGTATAAGTATAAAAATCTATTATAATGTTAGGAGTTCAAGTTAAGATTGTTGCTAGGTAGTAAATCGACATTTGTGTTAAAGGACAATAAGATGTATGTGACATCTACAAGGTTGTCTGTGACCTGTATGTGCCTCTAGCTTTCTGCTTGTTCACTCTTTCATGGCTTTATGGTGTACTTTCCCCGATCCAGGTACCTTTTTCTATCTTTATACTTAATCTGTAACCCTGGAACAGTGAGGAGATACTGATCTTTTTTGCTGATGTAAGTTTTAAGTTTTTTCCCTATATGAGCTGCTGCCGTTCACCGATAAATTTGAGACTGCTTGAGCACTACTGGAGAGTGTGTGTGTCTCCGTTATTCTTCCTGCGCCTGCTGCCCCTCCTCTTCAGGAAATTGCCTGACCACTGGGGCGGGACCCCGGCAGTGTGCCTGTGCATGTCTGTGCAACGTTTAAAAACTGGAAGATTTCAGACAACTGCGGTTTCTAGCTTTGATAGTTTTGAGAGGAAATGAGAAGTTCCAGCCTCTCTGGTGATGCTGCCTCAGGGAAAGCTCTTCTGAGGCCAGGTGGGAGCCCCCTCTGCTTGGGGCTTGTGTCCCAGCTCGCCAAAGTCCCCACAACTCCCTGAGTGTCCCTGGGCCCAGGCGCTCCTCCTGCCTCCCCTTGCCTTGCCCCTGGAGACATCTGGGTTTGCAGGCCTCCCTCTGGCCCCTTAGTAGGTGCTTCAAGGCTACACCAGGGACACGAGGGCTGCAGGGAGGAGCCCACACGACCCCTGGATAGAGGGGAGCAACAGGATGAGCCTGCAGCCCTCACAGGAGGGGTGTGTCACCTGCCTTCTGAAGGCGCCAGGAAGGGGGATGACAAAGACCAGGGCCAGAGGTCTGGACAGTGTGCCCTGGATGCCCTGTCTTCCAGCCCAAAGCTGTGCCCTAGGCTCCCCCTTTCTCCCACTCCTTGTGCATGGCTGCAGCCAGGCTTCTGTAAATCTTGGCGGTACAGAGGCTGCTGTCCCAGCCTCAGCCCTGAGGGCAGCAGCCACGGGCCCCAGCCCAGCTCCATGTCTGGCAGCTCAGCCAGCTTAGCCCTGCTATGAGGTGGCCACCACTGTGAGAAATGGAGCCTCCGAAGGGAAAGGGATTGGAGCTCACAGGCTGGCAAGGGAACCACATGTGGTCTTAGCCTGGGGAGCCGAGGGAGGCTAGAGGCCTGCAGGAGACGTAAGGATCAAGAAGGGCTTCATGAGGGACGTGATCTCTGAGCTGGGTCTCCAAGGACAAGCCATCAGCCAGCCAGGGCCCAGCCCAGCACAGAGCAGGAACCATGTGCATGACGAGTGAGCCAGCGAGTAAGTGAGCAGCCCCCTAAGAGCAAGGTCCTTCTTGACTTTTTTGTCCATGGAACATATCGCCACCTGACTTGGTGTAGATTTTACCCGTTTTTCTCAGCCTCCACCAGGCTGTCTGCTGCTTGAGAATGGAGAGCCACCTGCTTGGTTTTCCGCTGTGTGTTGGAAGTCAAGGAACCCACCCAGGCACACCACGTAGGAACTCCGTGAACATGCACTGGGTCTGTGTGGACACTGTAGGCCACAGGACAGAATGTTCCAGATCAGATGTCAATTCATGTATTACTGACTGAGCCTCCCATAGGTGCCCAGCACTGCCCTGTGGTAGGCAGGGACTGGTGAATGACACACCAGGGAACACACAACCTGTTAGAAAGGGATGGACTCATCATGCTGTGGGGAACAAGCAGGGTTTGGGACGGGTCAGGTGGCTGCAGGTGCTGGGGCCGAGGGAGAGGTGGGAGGGCAGTGGTGGGGCAGAGAGATGACGAGAGGTGGGGGACTGTGGCCCGCAAGGACCATTTCCTCTGGGTGGGGAGAGTCGGGGCCGGGTGTGGGAGGCCCCAGGGGGCCTGCCCATCCGCATGAAGGGCTGGGGAAGCTGTCCCTATAGACAGTGCAGGCAGGGAAGGCCTCCTCTGAGGGCTGGAGTGACCACTTGAGCGAGCCTTGTATGGAGTCTTTTTTGCTATTTCTTGGGCCACCCGCGACATATGGAGGTTCCCAGGCTAGGGGTCGAATCGGAGCTGTAGTCGCCGGCCTACGCCAGAGCCACAGCAACGCAGGATCCGAGCCGTGTCTGCGAGCTACACCACAGCTCACGGCAATGCCGGATCGTTAACCCACTGAGCAAGGGCAGGGACCGAACCCGCAACCTCATGGTTCCTAGTCGGATTCGTTAACCACTGCGCCACGATGGGAACTCCCTTTTTTTTTTTTCTTTTTTTGTGGACCCTGTCTTAACCGTCTCTAAACTTGATGCTTTACTATCTGCCCTGCAGGCATGGTGGGTACCCCCTGTTCTAAGTCACCTGGACGTAGCAGGAGGTCACGTCCTGCTACCCTTGTCAGCCCCTCCCCCCCACGAGGGGTCAATCCCAGCACGTCCTCTATGGGACTCCTGCTCCGGGCCACTCTCCACCTGCCCTGCCCCCAGGATCAGGTCCCAGACAATTCGGGCCACCCCTGCACCCCGAGCCCATGAAGTTACTCAAAATGGCCAGTCCTCAACCTGCTTAGCCTGCCTGGCCCTTTCCTCCCCAGAAACCACCATAAGGCTCCTGTCCATCCCCAGCTCCCTGCTCTTTGGCCTCCTGACTTGCCCCTGCATCCCCGAGTGTTGTGTCCCTGCGTGGTGTGTCCCCTGTGGTGCGCAGTCCCCCCATGGTGCATCCCTGCGTGGTGAGCCTCCCCTCCTCCTTGTAACCGTGAGTACAACCCCCTCTTCTATGGCAGTTGTCTCTGATCTGTTGGCCTTACTGAACCTCAAATTTCCTATTAACTTTCTGTTTACAACCAGCCTATAAGAGCCTGTGCAGATCCTTAGAGTAACAAACGAAGAACAAGAGAACTGCATACCTCAACCATATGTCAAACCGGGTGAATATTTACTATGAATTAGAAATCTTTTTCCCCTAAAAATCACAGGCTACATAAGGGTGGAGGGAAGGACCAGACACCTGCGTGGTCCTGAGTATCCATCTCCCCAAACTGAGGGCTCAGATCCAGACTTGACCAAGTCCCAGCTCTGCCTTCACAATATGAGTGGAATCCGTTGGTTTTTCAAAGTAGGTTTTACACTTGTCCGCCTAGTGGGAAAGTTCTGAACTCATCTTTCCAGCAATAATCAGGTTACATCACACGTGAAATGTCCCGTTCCCTGAGTTAACTGATTAGAATCTGCAGATATTAGAAGGGAAAGTGTCAGGGACACTGCATCTTTGGGAGATAGAGGGGGTGGGGCCCTGGAAGATAGCTCATCTTCTCCTGTTAGATTCCCAGAGAAAAGCACCGAGAGGAGAATGGGTTGGGGCTGAGCTCAGCTGTCATGGTGGAAAGGAGGGCTGGGACTTGAGAGAGCTGTGGTCCTGGGAGCAGCCTGACCGGGAAGCACAGGATGTGCCCCTGGCAAGACGGCTGTCCTGCTTAGGTGGAGGCTCGGCTGCCCTAACAAAGGGCCCCACAGCAGAGGAGCCAGCAGAAGTCGGCATCTCTCAAGCCAGGTCTGGAGGCAGACAGTCCAGGGGTGGTCAGGGAACATCCTGTCCCTGGTACTCTGTCATCCCAGAAGAGCTGCCCTCGTGCACACTGGCAGGGTGGAGCTGGAGCCTCAGGGTGGACGGGCCTGTTCCACTCTCCTTGGACTGTGCAATGCACTTCCCTAGATTTCCTGGAGACTTTCCTAGAGGCTGTGCAAATCGCTTCCCATCCTGTCCTAGAGGGAGAGCCGGTCACACACACCCTGCCTTGCCGCAGAGGGGGTGGGTTCTCTGTAGCCGTGGGCAGCCACGTAACCAGCTAGAGGTGGGGTTCCGTGCTCTGGGACAAGGACAAGGCTATTGGGAGTCACCTGTATGCCTCGGCCCCACCCCTTTCAATGTTCCCTCCCACCAGCCAACTACTCTCTAGCCAGGGTCATTCCTTATGAGAGTTTGTCCATCAGAGAAATTGCATTCGTTAACAATTCATTAGTTAATAATTGCATTAGTTAATAATTAGTTAATAATTCAACGGGCTGGTGGGCACCTGTCATTAGTTTGGCTGGCAAATCACCAGCAGGTGCTCCATCACTGACTCTGAAGCTCTCTCCCACCTAGAGCTCATGGGTCCCCTGGAGCCTGGAGCCAGAGGCATCTTGTCCAGTGGAAGGTGACCATGTCACTCCCTGCTCATGGATGCCCTGCTCTTTAGAACAAAACCCAAAGCCCTCCCTGTGGGACTGAGCTTGGGCTAATGAGGGCGATCAGAGGCAGCCCCGGCCCAGCCAGCCAAGGCCTGAGGCTCACAGACAAGGAGGAGGTGTAATGAACACAGCATCCTCGGAGCCCACTGCTTTCCAAGTCTGGACCTGGGGGATGTTTCCGTTTGGAGCCCCAGAGTACAGAGCACGATGCCCAGTGGGGGTGGTCCTGGAAGCAAGGGGTGCTGGGCTGTTCCAATCCCTGCTCCCCAGGCTCTTTGCATACTTCTGTCCTGTGTGTGCCTGACAGTGAAGCTTCTTCCTGCCCAGATGCCTGCTCTCCAGCTGCTGTGGTCAAACCCATGGGTGGTAGGGTTTGAGAGTCAGGAAGGGCAGCTGCACGGGGAACTGACCACACCCATGCCTCTTCTCTGCCTCGCCCTGCAGTCTGGTTCACAGGACTTTGTGATCCTGTTATGGGCCTCTCAGTCATAACTAACACAGGTCACAGGACCAAAAGTTCCCCTCAGCCCTTCTGAAAATGTTCAGAAGTAACGTTAGTGCAGGAGGGTAATGCACAGATTCTGCATTTCCCCCTGCAGTGCAGCAGTTGTTGCTGTTGGGAGTCATTGTGATCGTGCTCTTAAGTCACTTTTCCATTTAGTTGTGCCGACCAGCTCCAGGTACTACATGATCACAAGCTTCTCAGGCTGGAGCGTACACAGCCCCATTTCTGTGCAGGGAGGATGTGAAACAGAGTATCTGTGCGACATCTTTCTGGGACATCAGCTAATTAACAGGGATTGGAAGAACGAAGTACTTGACAAGAACTGCCCCCTCCCCCACCACCATGGGGGAGGGGAGGAGGGCCCCAAGAAAGACAGCCCAGGCTCTGAGGTTTCACCCAGCTGGGGGCTGAGGGGCGGACCTGCAGCCAGGGTGGCCTCTCCAGGTGGCTCCAGGCCATCCTTAGAGCGGTCCAGGTTTCTGGTTAGGATGCCCTGAAGGATGCCATGGAGGTGTTGGACCCCTCTTGATTTGAATCCTGGGCCGAGATCTCCCCATTGTCCAGTGGGCGAAGTCCAGGGAGCACGGCCTGACCTTGCTCCTCGGCCACTTTGGGACGTATAGTGGGCTCACTTTGTTGTGAGGCTTCTTGCTAGGCAGCCTGCAGCATAGGTGTTTTCAAATCAAGTTCCTGTATCTCCCAGTTACCCCTGCTGTTTCTGGGTGTGGTCAGAGGGAGATGCTGGGGACACATCATCAGGCTGCTGGTGCTGTGGGTGGAGGGGAAGGTTCCAGGGCCACACTGAGGGTGGGCTAGGGGCAGGTGTCTTCGCCTCCAGGCTGGGCAGAGGCCTGGCAGGCTCTTTGGCCTTCTGCCCTGACTCCTGTTCCTCCTGAAACTGCTCGTTTTCTCCTGGTTGAGCCCCAAGCGGGGAAAAGAGGCTCACTGCGCATGGATGCCTCAGGTCTTGGGGGAGGCTAAGCCCCATGGAGGTCAATCAAGGTCAGCAGACGGGGAGGGACTCCCCAGGAGGGTGTGTCCTCCACCTTGGCCTCCTCAGAGCTCATGCTGCCGTGCCTCCTGCCTGTTCCGAAGCCCTGGATCTGACCTTCCCCAAGCCTGGGGGTCCTTGTCACAGGACAGCTTGCCATAGGGCCTGAATGGCTCCTCCTGGCCCATGTTCACCCGTGGATGCTTCATGAAGTCAGTTAATGTGTCGGTGTCACTTGGGTCAAGGGTTATCACTTTGTAAAGAGGTTTTCTGTCTCTGAGGAGAGATAAAAGGGAAGACAGTGTTTGCTGTCAGGATTCGCTGTAGCAGCTCCCAGGAGTTCTCTCCTCCAAAGGACAGGCCCCCGTCACCATCAAGTAGAGTATACTTCCAGTTTCCCCGTGTACACTGCGGGGCCATTGTAGCTTTGGCCCAGGGAGAGCTCCGGGGCAGCGTGAGCAGGCCTGCCACAGAAGGTGTCAACCTCGGCATGCCCGTTACACTCACTGCTGAGGCCAAAGATGTAATTTGGATTTCATCTCAGCATTAAGGAGGAGGTTCCATGGCTCCAGGGTCCATGACACCCCTCTGGTAGCACCAGAGCCACAGCAGTGACAGTGCTGAGTCCTTGACCACTGGGCCAGCAGGGAACTCCTTTTTCCTTCTTTAAACTCCAGTCAGTGCCTAGTACTGAGCAGGAACGCAATAAAGAATTATTGCGTGAAATAAATAAAGACTGTGTATCTGAAGATGATTTTATGAGCTTGTCCTGGAGTTCTTGCTATGGCGCATTTGGTGAACAATCTGACTGCAGAGGCTTGGGTCTCTTTGGAGCTGCAAGTTCAATCCTCGACCCAGTGGCACAGTGGCTGAAAGGATCCAGGGTTGCCGCAGCTCTGGGGTAGGTCACAGCTGTGGCTCAGATTTGACCCTTGGCTCAGGAACTTCCATATGCTGTGCGTTTGGGCAAAAGACAAAACAAAACAACAGCAACCCAAAAGAGCCCATCCTCTCCAGTCCAGAAGCATAGATAATAGACATGTAAAGAAACAATTTCCAGTTCAGGTATTAAGATTCACTGGAAATCTATAAGTACTAAGTTAGCTTCGGAGAAAGAGATACTTATTTATCTGGGAAAGAGAGCCCTAATCAAGGATGACTTCTCAAAGCAGGCCCCGTCTTAAAAGATGAAAAGAAATTTGTCAAAGTAGTAGAGGGAAACATTTCAGATTAAGGAATGGATAAAAGCAGAGACGTAACAACTCTTTTGGAAGTCATGTATAATGCTGCAGGTGAGGTTTGGCATGTTGTGAAAAAGGTGTTATTAGGAGGTAGAGAATAGAGTATACTGTGACTTTATATGTTTGTGCTGCATTTTTACATTTCATTTTGTTCATTGATTCTGGTAGATGAATTTGGGGATGAATTTCTGGGATGTGTGTATGCCTTTAACCTGGTGACATCTGGTATTTTTCTAATGGTTTGTATTTCTTAAGGAAGCAAATTTCAGCTAAAGATTCAGCTTAGTTTAAACAGTCAGTTGATCAACTGTTGTTTTTAAATCTATTGTTAGAAAGATTCTTGTATACATCTGTTCTAAGTAGTTCATTTTTTTGTTCTTTAAGCAAATGATCTTGAAATAAAATTTTTATGTTGAGATGTTTGTCAATGTCTTTGTAGCAGTAAGGAGTAATGCAGAGATTCCATGGACCCTTTACCCATTCTCCCTCAATGATAACATCCTACAAAACTCTGAGACACCAGAGCCGTGATATTGACATCGAAGCAGACCATTTCCATCACTACAGGAATCCCTACTGATGCCCTTTTGTAGCCATAGCCACACTCATTCATCACCATCCTTTTGTATAACCCTTGACGGCCACTAATGGGTTCTTCATTTCTGTAATTTTGTCACTTCAGGAAGGTTATATAAATGGAATAACACAATATTTCACCACCTTTGCAAATGGCTTTCTTTCACTGACGTAATTCTCTGGAGCTTCATGGATGTCATTGTGTGTATCAAGAGTTCATTCCTTTTTAATTGCTTGGTAGTTATCTGTGGTACGGATGTACCACACACAGTTTGTTTAATCATTCACCCGTTGAAGGGTATCTGGGTTGTTTTGGCTGTTATGAATAAGGCTGCCATAAACATGGGTGTACAGGATTTTTGGTGAATGCAATTTTTTATTTCTCTGGGACAAATGCCCAGGAGTGCAATCACTGGGTTCAATGGGTCGTCTTGTTTCAGTGTTTTAAGAATGTGCCAAACTTTTTAGAGTGCCTTATCATTTTACATTCTCAACAGTCTGTTGAGTGATCCAGAGTCTCTGCATCCTTGCCAGAACGTGGCAGTGTTTCTAGTTTTTATTTTAGCCGTTCTTGCAGGGGTATAATGATTATCTCATTGTGGTTTTAAGGCGTTCCTACTGGCTAATGATGCTGGACATCTTTTCATGTACTTCTTTGCCATCTCTATGTCTTTTTCATTGACATGTCTTTTGCCCATTTTCTTTTATTTTCTTATTTTTAATTTTTGTCTTTTTAGGGCTGCACTTGTGGCATATGGAGGTTCCCAGGCTAGGGTTGAAAGCAGAGCTGTAGCCGTTGGCCTACACCACAGGCACAGCAATGCCAGATCTGAGCCATGTCTGCAAGCTACATGGCACTGCTGGATCCGTAGCCTGCTGAGCAAGGACAGGGATCATACCCACGTCCTCATGGATACTAGTCAGATTCCTTTCCACTGAGCCACGGCAGGAACTCCCTTTCGCCCATTTTCTAATACGATTTTTTTTTTTTCTTACTGTTGAGTTTTGAGTCCTTTATATAGAGACTAGTCCTTTGGCAGTGAGTGGTTTGTAAATGTTTTCTCCTGGACTGTAATTTGTCTTTTCACCTTTATCACATGGCCTTCCGTGGAGCAAAAGTTTTAAATTTTGATAAGTTCTAATTTATAATTGTTTCCTTGTGGTGTCATCTAAGAACACTTTGTCTAACCCTAGACCTTTAAGATTTTCTTCTGTTTTCTTTCTTTATTATAATGATTTTTATTTTTTCCATTATAGCTGGCGTACAGTGTTTTGTCAGTTTGCTTCTGTACAGCGTGGTGACCCAGTTACACATACATGTATAGATTCATCACAAGCGATTAGACATAGTTCCCAGTGCTACACAGCAGGATATCATTGCCTATCCATTCCAAAGGCAATAGTCTGCATCTATTAACCCCAGCATCCCAGACCATCCCCCTCCCTCCCCCTTCCCCAGGCAAGCACAAGTCTGTTCTCCAAGTCTATGATTTGCTTTTCTGTGAAATGTTCATTTGTGCTGTATGTTAGATTCCAGATATAAGTGATATCATATGGTATTTGTCTTTTTCTGACTTACTTCACTCAGGATGAGAGTCTCTAGTTCCATCCATGTTGCTGAAAATGCATTATTTGTTCTTTTTTAATGGCTGAGTAGTATTCCATTGAGTATATATACCACATCTTCCTAATCCAATCATCTGTCAAAGGACATTTGGGTTGTTTCCACTCTTGGTTATTGTGAATAGTGCTGCAATGAACATGCAGGTGCATATGTCTTTTTTGAAGAAAGTTTTGTCTGGATATATGCCCCAGAGTGGGGTTGCTGTGTCATATGGTAGTTCTGTATAGATTTCTAAGGTACCCCATACTGTTCTCCACAGTGGTTGTACCCAGCTTCCATTCCCACCAACAGTGCAGGAGGGTTTCCTTTTCTCCACACCCCCTCCAGCATTTGTTATTTGTGGACTTATTAATGATGGCCATTCTGATAGTTTCGATTTGCATTTCTCTAATGATCAGGGACGTTGAGCATTTTTTCATGTGCTTGTTGGCCATCTGTATATTTTCTTTGTAGAAATGTCTATTCAGGTCTTTTGCCCATTTTTCCATTGTGTTGTTGGTTTTTTTGCTGTTCAGTTGTATACGGTGTTTCTATATTTTAGAGATTAAGCCCTTGTCGTTTGCATCATTTGACACTATTATCTCCCTTTCTGTAAGTTGTCTTTTTGCTTTCTTTTTGTTTTCCTTTGCTGTAGGAAAGCTTGTCCATTTGATTAGGTCCCATTGCTTTATTTTTGCTTTCATTTCTGTTGCTTTGGGAGACTGACCTGAGAAAATGTTCATGAGGTTGATGTCCGAGAATGTTTTGCCTATGTTCCCTTCCAGGAGTTTGATGGTGTCTTGTCTTCTATTTAAGTCTTTCAGCCATTTTGAGTTTCTTCTCATGCATGGTGTGAGGATGTGTTCCAGTTTCACTGATTTGCATGTAGCTGTCCAGGTTTCCCAGCAATTCTTGCTGAAAAGGCTGTTTTTTCCCATTTTATATTCTTGCCTCCTTTGCCAAAGATTAATTGACCATAGGTGTCGGGGTTTGTTTCTGGGTTCTCTGTTCTGTTCCATTGGGGTATCTATCTGTTTTAGTTACCAGTACCACACTGTCTTGATGACTGTGGCTTTGGAATATTGGCTGAAGTCTGGGAGAGTTACGCCTCCTGCTTGGTTTATGTTCCTCAGAATTTCTTTGGCAATTCTGGGTCTTCTGTGATTCCATAAAAAGTTTTTGGATTGTTTGTTCTAGTTCTGTGAAAAATGTCATGGGTAATTTGGTAGGGATTGCATTGAATCTGTAGATTCCTTTGGGTAGTATACCCATTTGTACAATATCAATTTTTCCATCCCAGGAGCATTAGACATCTTTCCATTTCTTTCATCTTCTTTGATTTCCTTAATAAATGTTTTATAGTTCTTAGCATAGAAGTCTTTCACCTCCTTGGTCAGGTGTATTCCTGGGTAGTTGATTTCTTCAGGTGCATTTTAAAAGATATGGTATTTTTGTATTCCTTTTCTCATAGTTCATTGTTAGCGTACAGAAACGTGACAGATTTCTGAATGTTCATCTTATATCCTGCTACTTTGCTGAATGTGTTGATCAGTTCACACAGTTTTTGGGTTGAGTCCTTGGGGTTTTCTATATATAGTATCATGTCATCTTCATACAGTGGTAGTTTTATCTCTTCTCTTCCTATTTGGATCCCTTCTATTTCCCTTATTTGTCTGGATGCTGTAGCTAGGACTTCCAATACCATGTTGAATAACAGTGGTGAGAGTGCACATCCTTGTCTTGTTCCAGATTTTCATGGGAAGGCTTTCAGCTTTACTCCATCGAGTATTCATTTGTTGTGGGTTTGTCACAAATGGCTTTGATTTTGTTGAGGAATGTTCCATCTATACCCACTTTGGTAAGAGTTTTGATCATGAATGGATGTTGGACTTTGTCAAATGCTTTTTTCTTCCTCTGCTGAGATGAACATGTGGTTTTTGACTTTTCTTTTGTTAATGTGGTATATGATGTTGATTGATTTGCATATATTGAACCATCCTTGTGAACCTGGGATGAATCCCACCTGGTCGTGGTGTACAATCTTTTTGATATGTTGTTGGTTTCAGTTGGCTAAAATTTTGTTGAGAATTTTTGTGTCTATATTCCTCAAAGATATTGTTCAATAGTTTTCTTTTTTGGCAGTATCTTTGTCTGGTTTTGGAATTAGGGTGATGATGGCATCATAGAATGTCTTTGGGAGTGTTCCTTCCTCTTCCACCTTTTGAAAAAGTTGAAGGAGGATGGGTATAAGTTCCTCTTTGTATGTTTGGTAGAGGTCACCTGTGAAGCCATCTGGTCCTGGACTTTTATTTGTAGGGAGTGTTTTTATGATATTCAATTTCATTTCTAGCGATCAGTCTGTTCAGCTGATTTACTTCTTCTTGATTCAGTTTTGGCAGGCTGTGAGTCTCTAGAAAGTTGTCCATTTCTTATAGGTTGTCAAATTTGTTGGCATACAATTGTTCATAGTATTCTCTCATGGTCTTTTGTATTCCTGTATTATCCATTGTGACCTGTCCTTTTTCATTTCTTTTTTTTGTTTAGTAGGGTTTTTTCTCTCCTCTTCTTGGTGAGTCTAGCCAGAAGTTTGTCAATTTTGTTTACCTTTTCAAAGAACCAGCTCTTGGTTGATTGATTTTTTTCCTATTGTTTCTTGAATCTCTCTCTTACGGATTTCCTCTTTGATCTTTATGATTTCCTTCCTTCTGCTGACGTTAGGTTTTGTTTGTTCTTCTTTTTCTAATTCATTTAGGTGTTGAGTGAAGTTGTTGATTTGAGATTTTTCTTCTTTTTTGAGGAAGGCCTGTATTTCTATGACTTCCCTCTGAGCCCTGCTTTTGCAGCATGCCATAGATTTTGAGTGGTTGTGTCTTTATTATCATTTGTCTCAAGGTATTTTTAAATTTCTTTCTTGATTTCCTCATTGACCCATTGGTTTTTTTAGTAGCATGGTGTCTAGTCTCCATGTAGTTAGTTTTTTCTCATTTCTTTTCCCATGGTGGCTTTCTAGTTTCATGCCTTTGTGGTCAGAGAAGTTACTTGAAATATTTCTATACTCTTAAATTTTTTTGGTTAGCTTTGTGCCCCAGTATGTGATCAATCCTTAAGAATGTCCTTTGTGCACTTGAGAAGAATTCATATTCTGATTTTTTGGGACATGATGTCCTGAAAATGTCAATTAGTCTAACTTTTCTAGTGTGTCATTTAGGTTCCCTGTTGCCTTATTGATTTTCTGTCTAGAGGATCTGTCTATCAACATGAGTGGGGTGTTAATATCACCTACTATGATTGTATTTGCATCAATTTCTCCTTTTTTTGTCTGTTAGTATTTGTTGGAGTATCTGATTGCTCCTATTGTAGGGGCATATATGTTGACTATTGTAATATCCTCTTCTTGAATGAATCCTTTTACCATTAAATAGTGCCCTTCTTTGTCTTTCTTTATAGCCTTCATTTTAAAGTCTACTTTGTCTGATAGGAGTATTGCAATGCTGCTTTCCTGTCTTGTCCATTGACATGAACAATATTTTCTCATCCCCTCACTTTCGATCTATGTGTCCTTTGCCCTAAGATGAGTCTCTTGTACACAGCAGATTGTAGGTTTTCCTTTTTTATCCAATCTGCTACTCTGTTTGTCTTTTGATTGGAGAATTCAGTTCATTGATATTTAAGGTAATTATTGATAGATATGAATGTATTGCCATTTCAATCCTTGTTCTCCAGTTGATTCTATGTTTCTCCTTTCTTGTTGTGGTTAAATGAGTTCCATTTATTTTCTGCTTGAGTACTTTTCTTTTTAGTTTTTGTGAATGTACTGTTTGGTTTTGCTTTGTGGTTGCCCTGATTTTCAAGGATGTTAACCCCTTCCTGTCTCTGCTTGCTTTAGCCTGATGGTCATATAGGCTCAAACACATTATTTAAAAAAGGGAGTCTATATTGTCTTACTTTCCTTCCCTACATTCTATGACTTTGAAATCCTTTTTAAACATCTTCATGTTTGTCCTTTTGCTGTTCCTTGTGTTTATCATCGCTTTTGCAGTAGTTTTTTTTGTTTTTTCCTCTCTTAGATCTGTATGCTGCCTTATTTAAGTGATTGCTTTCCAATGGTGGTTTCCTCCTCCAATTTCTTTACTTTTTATTTTAGAGAAGCCCTTTGAGTATTTCTTTTAGAATGGGTTTAGTATTGCTGTGTTTTTTAGCTTTGGTTTGTTGGAGAAACTTCTTTATTTCCCCTTCTATTTTATTATTTATTTATTTTTATCTTTTTATTTCCTCAATACATTATTTTTTTTCTACTGTACATCATGGTGACCCAGTTACATAATGTGTACATTCTTTTTTCTCACATTATCATGCTCCACCATAAGTGACTAGACATAGTTCCCAGTGCTACACAGCAGGATCTCATTGCTAAACCATTCCAAAGGCAATAGTTTGGACTTTCTGTGTGGCTCCCCTTCTATTTTAAATGATATTCTTGCTGGATAGAGTTTTCTAGGTTACAAATTTTTTTTTTTCTTTTCAGCACCTTAAATATATCTTTCCACTCCCTTCTGGCCGGAGTGTTTCGTAGAGAAATCAGCTGATAGCCTTATGGGGTTTCCCTTATAATTAATGCTTTGTTTTTCTCCTGCTGCCTTTAGAATCCTCTCTTTATCTTTAACTTTTGCCATTTTTTACTATAATATGTCTTGTGGTGGGCCCGTTTGGTTTCAACTTGTTTGGGGCCCTCTGCGCTTCCTGTATCTTGCTATCAGTTTCCTTTAGATTTGGAAAGTTTTCAGACATAATTTCATCCCATGTATTTTCAATCCCCTTGTCTTTTTCTCTTCCTTCTGGAATTCCTATTATGCATAGACTGGGCTTCTTTGTATTATCCCATAGATCTCTTATTTACTTTCATGTTTTCTCATTTTGTTTTTCTGTCTGCTTGTGCTGATTGGGCAACTGACATGAATCTATCTTTCAAGTCACTAATTTGTTCCTTGGCATTATTTATTCTGTTCTTTAGTGCCTTTAGCTCAGTTTGCTTCTCTGCCAAGGAGACATCTCTCGCCATCTGTAGAACACGTAGACCATGCAAGAAGCACCTCATCCTGCTTAGCCCCCATAGGAAGTGCTGCAGCAGCTGCTCCTAGTTGTATGTTCCTGGGAAGGAGAGTGATCAAGCATCTGGCATGCCCAGAGCTTTGGCTGTGGCAGCAGCAGGCATGTGCTCTCAAGAGCAAGAGCAATAGAGGTGTTCCATCACAATGTCCTCCTGCATGGTGCCCTCTGAGGTGGTTGGGGTTGCAAGTGGTTCTTGTTCAGGGATCCCCAGTGGCAGTGCCCACCTTTGGAGTCAGAGATAATGGCGTGGTTTCCCCTCCACCTGCAGAGCATGCAAGAAGCACCCTGTCCCGCTTAGCCCATGCAGGAGTTGTTGCACCAGTAGATCCTAGATGTAGGGTCTTGGGAAGGGACAGTGATCAAGCATCTGGGTGCTGCCCAGAGCATTTGGCAGTGTCAGCTGCAGGGCAAGATTTTCCCAGGGGTTTGAAAGCAATATGTTTGATGCTTGGTTGCAGTGCCTTTTTTTTTTTGCCAGCACTGAGGTATGGGGCCACAGGTGGAGCCCACTCACAGGCCCCCATTGGTGGCAGGCCACTCCTCCTTCTGGCCTCTGAGAAGACCACCCTGGTCCATTCCTGCCACCTGTAGATCACACAAGAAGCACCACATTTGCACTTAGCCCCCCACTGCCCTTAGCCCTCACAAAGGTGCCCAGCTACCCGGAGCCTGCACAAGAAGTGCCCATCTCCCATCTCCCATAGCCCAAACAAGTGGCTTCTTGCCACCCATAGCCTGCACCAGAGACATCCCACCCTCTGAAAGCCTGCAGAGAGATGTGCAGGGAGATTCCTATGACAGTCCACCCCTCCTCCTCTCGCCCTCCCCAACACTGGCCGCTTGGTTCTCCTATGGGCCCTGACCTTCTCCCCGGTTCTCTCTGCCATGGCATTCCACTCCCCAGCCTGTAGCACACTACTCCCTCACATATGGCACAGTGCTCCTTAGCCCCTTAGGCTGTCCCCACACCACCAACCCCAGTCCTCCCCCGGGACTGACCTCCAGAGCCTAAGTCTCAGCTCCCAGCCCCCACCCAAGCCTCTCAGGGGCGGTGGTGCAGATGATTTGTGCAGCTCTCACTCTACTTTGCCCTCCTCGGTCCAACTGTTGTGCTTTTCTTGGCATCTTTGAGGTCCCTCTGTCATAGCTGATCTCCCAGTCAGTCAGGTGGCTTGCCTGAGTGTGAGTTCCTTTTCTCCTTTGTAGGTCCCTGTCAGGAATGCTAGTCCCATCCAGATTCCCTTCTCTCTCTCTCTCTTTTTCTTTTGTTCTAGCCAGTTATGTCAACAGTTTCTTTCTTTCTTTCTTTCTTTCTTTCTTTCTTTCTTTTCTTTCTTTCTTCTTTTTTTGTGTATTTTTGCCTTTTTCTAGGGCTGCACCTGTGGCATATGGACATTCCCAGGCTAGGGAGCTAATCGGAGCTGTAGCGCCAGCCTATGGGACAATGCTGGATCTGAGCTGTGTCTGTGACCTACAACACAGCTCGTGGCAACACAGGGCCCTTAAACCACTGGACGAAGCCAGGGATCAAACCCGCAACCTCATGGTTCCTAGTCGGATTTGTTAACCACTGAGCCATGATGGGAACTCCAAGAGTTTCTTGCCCTTTTTGGAGGTTTAAGATCTTCTGCCAGCAACCAGTTGATGTTCTAGGTGAGTCATTTTACATGCAGATGTGTTTTTTTGAAGTGTCTGTGGGAGAAGTTAAGCTCAACGTCTTACTCCTTCACCATCTTGATCCGCCTCTCCAAAAGTATTTACTCTCAATTTGGAGATGTCTCCTGACTGGCAGTATGTGCAAAGTTAATTGATCATGAAGAATTTCATAAATAGTCATTTTCCAATAGAAAACTCTCAGGAGTTAATGCATTACACCTTACCCTTGGAGTAAAACAAACTAGACAAATGATCACATTGACGAAGGAAGGAATATATAATTTTCATATGGAACTAAAATGTGCGGCAATAAAAACACTTATTACTTCATTTCCTATATTAAATAAAAGCAATTTTATGCAACTTCCAGGTACTCCTGCATATGGCATACCATTTTTCTTAAAGTGTCATTATAGCATAATAACCATACAGGGAGAAGTGCATTTTTATTTTTTCCTTTGTATGTATGCATACATTTAGTTCAAATTTATCAGTTTTGTATATAGTCTATAATGCA
Source organism: Phacochoerus africanus (assembly GCF_016906955.1). Lineage (NCBI taxonomy): Eukaryota > Metazoa > Chordata > Mammalia > Artiodactyla > Suidae > Phacochoerus > Phacochoerus africanus. The sequence continues at coordinate 96,370,898 of NC_062546.1, forward strand.
TTGGGAGATGCTGGTTTTCATGATTATCATTATTTTGGATTGTGTTACTTTGGATTGTTTTGGATTATTAAAAAAAAAATTTAGAAGGAAAGGAGGAGCCCACTCTAAAGAACAAAATAGGGATCCTTTCAAATGGTAACCTATTGATTCTCAAAGCAAATGACTGATGAAGGAATTGTAAGAAGCATGTACAGCAGATTTTCTATTCTTATAAACATCATTGTTGATTTTCAAGAGTCTAGTTTTGAGTTCTAACAATTTTAAAAGTACTTATTTCAGAATGTAGTGAATAGCAACCCTAGGTCTCAAGAAAGGAAATGCAGCTTTGCTCCCCAGTTCATGCAGAATAACTTTTCCAAAACTTAGAATTTTGTAAAATATTTTAATAGCCAGTTTTTCTACAAATACGTATGAAGAGCCAGAATAGACAATATTTTTTTGGCCCCACCTGTGTCATATGGAAGTTTTCAGAGTAGGGGTCAAATCAGAGAGGCAGCTGCCACATCCACTGCAAGGCCAGTTCTGAGACACATCTGCAACCTCAGCTGCTAGCTTTCAGTAATGCTGGAACCTTAACACACTGAGTGAGGCCAGGGATCAAGCCTGCATCCTCAGAGAGACAGTACCAGGTCCTTAACCCGCTGAGCCTCCACAGGAGCTCCAGAAATGACAATATTTTAAATGTTACTTTTATTTTATGAAGTGCCACTTTTTGCTGTACATGAGTAGTGATGTTTTGTAATTATACAATATATCATCATCTTTTTTCTTTTTAATATTAGAAATTTTGTTTCTGCAGGTAATTTTTAGTGCCTTGTTGGAATATAGAGTTCTATGAAGAGAAAGGCATGGTATTAGTTACAGTTTAATCCTGAGAATATTGCAAGTTCTGAAATATTGGAAGCTCTCAGAAAATATTTCTTAATAATTGAAAAGGTGATAGATGAATGAATAAGAGGATTTAGATCATTTTCCTCCTGCATGGAACATTTATGTTGTTAATTCCTGAGTCACATTTTCCCTTTTGGGTCAGATGATGGTTAGTGTTCCCCCTTGCTTGTGTGTGTACCTGCATGCATGTGTGCACATGCACACAACATACAAAGACACACAGGAGCACATACACACAGTAATGCTGCAGCCAACAAACACCATGTGCTTTATGTTCACTTCTGCTAATGATACCAAATCCCCCCACGTCCTAGTCCTCCAGTCCATAATGTTACACATAGAAGGTTATTTCTTTTTTTGATAGCAGAGATATCTGTCCAGGGCTCACTAGTCTGGGCAAAGGTTAGGGAGGCTCAGGGCCTCAGGCAGAGTGGGGGCCTCACCCAGAGCACCTGGCCCACAGTGACACCCAGGGGCCCAGAAAGGGCAGCCCCAGCCCTTGGCTCCATGCGCCTCTCCCTACCACCAGGCTCACCAAGTCAGCTCTCGCCCTGGACTCCAATGTGGCCAGGGAAGTGTGGGCCACAGCCTCCTCTGCCTGGGTGGCTGGGGCAGAGCATTGGCAGGAGGGGCGGGGGAGGGACTTGGGCCAGCGAAGTAAGTGGGTCTATTTTCCTGGGCCCTAGATGGGTCACTCCTGACCAGGCTGGTATTTGGGGAACACACAGACTCTCTAAAAAGTCAGCGCTGAGCAAAGAGTCCCATCTCTCTTCCTGGACCCCACTGACCCACTCACCCTACGCACCACAATTTCCAGGATAAAGCGTGTTCCAGACATGGCATCCTTAAAACCATTACTGTCAATTGCCTTGGTAACTGTATAGGTTTTTGCTTTTTTTTTTTTAATCTCTTTAGGGCTCCAATTGGAGCTACAGCTGCATCAGTCATCAGTCAGATTCCTTTACCCACGACACCACAGTGGGAACCCCTGTATTTTCTATGGAGTTCATTTAGAGCCGAATACATAGAAATGCTTTTACCTTTGTGGAGGTTAAGTAGGAAATTCAATGTTCTCTAACAAACTTTTCCAGGTCTTTGCTCTCTCTGCATATGTTCTTTAATGATGGTCCTAGGAAAGCCTTAATAAAAGATTTGAAAGGCCAAAGCCAGATTGTTCTGATTTCCCTAAAGCTACATGATTTCATGATTTACATAATTACAGCTTCTGTCTCTGTGTGTACATTCAGAATAAAATTTAAAACATATCAGAAGCCCAGCCCAGGAGTTTCCTTGTAGTGCAGCAGGTTAAGGGTCCAGTATTGTCACTGCATTGGCTTGAGTTGCAGCTGTGGCCCAGGTTCAATCCCTGGCCCAGGAATTTCCACATGCCATGGTTGTGGACAAAATAGGAACTTCAAAAGAGAAAAACAAATAATACTATTGTTAAATCCTTTAAGAAAATAAATAAATCCCAGCCCAGCCAAAAGGAGAGAGTGTCAGGCCGGTTCATTGTAATGAATGCCAAGGGGAATGAGAAATTCATTTAGACAAAGACTGGAAAGGTGGCACTTTATTTATTGGTTGGAATCATCAGGGACTCTGGTGTCCATTCAAAGGAATGGGGGAAGGAGAAGAAATCCTGGAAGTGGTGGAGAGTATAAAAGAGAAAAGAGGCAAATCTTTCTAGAAGTTTGTCATAGAAGATAAGATTGGTCCAATTCAGTGGGGAGAAACAGCAGGAAGTTTACTGAGGGAGGAGATTTTAAATTGCCATCTGAAGAAAGAAAATGCAAATAAAATGGTAGGCTCATTGGGCAGATGTCTGACTTTCTTCAGCAGCACAAATGCCTGGATGAAGAAAATAATCATAATCATAATCAATGTCTTGTGAGCTGGAGTTTGCCCAGGTACAGCAAGGACAGAAAGAAAAAGGAAGGCTTCCTGTTGTGGCGCAGTGTTTAATGAATCCGACTGGGAACCGTGAGGTTGCAGGTTCGATCCCTGACCTTGCTCAGTGGGTTAAGGATCCGCATTGCCGTGAGCTGTGTTGTAGGTTGCAGACGTGGCTCGGATCTAGCATTGCTGTGGCTCTGGCATAGGCTGGCAGCTGTAGCTCCAATTAGACCCCTAGCTTGGGAACCTCCATATGCCATGGGAGCAGCCCTAGGAAAGGCAAAAATACAAAAAATAAAAGAAAGAAAAAGGAAGAGGATGTAAGTAAGCTTTATTAAAATTTTAGCTCTTGGTCTGTTGGGGGAAAAAACTTTTCCTCTACCCTCTTAGTTTCAGTGATTGGAAATCTGCAAATTAGATAGATACAAGCAGATTACCTGAGAAAAACCATTTAATTACATATTCTCCATATGCAGATGCTTACAAAGATATGTGGTTTGGAGGGGTGGCTAGATTTGGGATTTACATCCTACTTAATAAGTGGCAAGGAGTAGGAGAAAGGCATTTTCTGCAAAAGAAATGATTTCTTGGTGGGGGGAGAGTAAACACAGGAGAAAAATAAATGGTACCTTAGAGAAATATATGGGAGATATGTTAGTTTGGTGATGATGTCTGTTTGAGTCAGGTGCCTGGGACAACTCTAATTTTAAAACTGTTTCCAAAAAGTAAATTTAAAAAAAATTAGGAAAGGGGAAAAGCCGTAGGCAAATCTTATTGCTGCATGAGGAAAGATCTATGTATCAGAGTTTAAAGTTATGTAGAATTACTTTTATGACTCTGCAACTCTTGTAATACATCAACACATTGACAATAGCCACAGCCTCATTTTATTCAAATCATGTCTGTCTAAATCTTTATATCCAGTGATAAAACTGCAACCTACAAGAAAGTCATCTAATCAACACTGTTTTTTTTTTCTTTTTGCTATGTTTTTCAGGGCTGCACAGCATATGGAAGTTCCCAGGGTAGGGTTTGAATCAGAGCTAAGCCCTCAGCCTAAGCCACAGCCACAGCAACATGGAATCTGAGCCAATTCTGTGACCAACACCACAACTCATGCAAGACCAGATCCTTAACCCACTGAGAAAGTCCAGGAATCGAACCTGCATCCTCATGGATCCTAGTTGTATTCATTTCTACTGTGCCACAACAGGAACTCCCAACACAGATAAATATTAATGACAGGTTTGGTGGTTTGGCTGCTGATTAAATAGCTGCTATCTGGGTTCAGTTGGAGTATGAAAAACTCAATAGTGCTGGGTTTCTTCACAAAATCTGCTTAAACATTATATACAAAGAAAAATGACTGAAAATGTATAATAAATTCTCATATATGATACAAAAATATTTCCTTCAATAAGGATTTTTACATGTTAAATGGGAACTAATAAAAATGTTAACTGTCCAGTAGATAAAGTTTTACTATTTATTTTTCAGACAATATGAGTTTTCCTCAAGATCTGTACATATTGTTGTGTGATGTTTTCAAAAGGTCATTGGTAGATCTTAGATGAGAAGCTCTCTGGTATACAGACTCAAGTTCAGCAATGGCTGGAGAGAAAAGGAAAGAATGGCATTCTTTATCTAAAATCCTTTCTAGTTAACTAAATATAAGGGAGTTAAAAATAACGGAGACCTTTCTAAGTGTTAAAAAGAATGAAAAATATCTACATACAATTACAGCACAAAATACACAATGACTATTTTATCATTTGCCCATGGTTACAGGCTGAGCTCACTGCTCTCAAGGCCAATTATCAGAGCTTCTGGTTTTCTCACTCCTCATTCATTTCCTCAATAGCCTGTGCTAAGGTACTGTGACAAGCACTGGAATTACACATGGAAGGTGACACAGGCTACCTGGAATAATCACATACTCTAAACTGGAAAAAGACAAACGGGGAATTTCCATACAGAGTCCTAAGACCTATGACAGGTACCAAAGAGGACATGATTGGAACCCTCAGAAGGGACATCCAACTTGGTGTCAATATTGTCAGCTTTTTGGTGGAGGTGATGTGTAAGTAGATACCTAGAGGACAAGGGCACACTATGGGAACTGGAGGGAAGAAGCAAACGCAAAGAGCAGAGGTGAGGAGCTGTTTGGAATTGTCAGCTGTCTGTCTGAGTAGACCAGACAGAGGAAAGGGGCAGAGGAGGGTAGGAGGGAGATAAGGCGGAGTGCTTCCTCAGGAACCAAACTGACTTGGGTGTTTTTTTCCATGCAAAGGAATGTGGAACTTTTCCTGGGGGCAAAAGCTAAACCAATGACAACTTTAATGATGGGATGTCAACCACAGTGAAAGCTGCATGAACTGTGATTAACTGAGTCTGGGTTTTTTGGCCTCAATCACTACCAGAAATTTGAGAAGTTGGTGAACCCCATGTTTTCTCAGAACAGTGTCAGTGTGTAGGTTGACAGGGCCATGAGGAAGGCAGAAAGGCAGAAATAGAGAAAGAATATAGCCACAAAGAAAAAGAAATAGACTTTTTGAGAAGTCTTTGAAAGCGAAGGAACATGACGTATAAATGAATGAGTATATTTTTCATTATGAATGTGTATTGTTTTACACTTTTCATGCGATAGTATAGGAAAAACTTAATGTAGCGTCTGTTATGCAAATAATGGAAAGAGTTGCCATTTACTATTTACAGTTGATTTCAGAAATCATGTCTAAATTTAATTCATAAATTTTGACAACATACCTTCTGCCAGTTCTCTATTTGTGTTTCTTTTCATCTCCTGCCAACTCTGAAATAAGTCAAATGTTATTTATAATGTTGAAGTTAAACAAGAGTCATTATTGCACAAATGATATATAGCTTATGAAATGTGGCCTGTCAATAATACGTTCAGACGAGACCTAACTTGGGGATTGCTCCTTCCTCAGATGAGGGAAAAGACACAGATTTTGAACTAGAACTTAGAAAAATTAATATGGAAGAGTGTCATGTAGCCAAATAATGTTTGAGGTATGGGACATGAAATGGTAACTTTTTAACTAAATCATATGTTTTAAAGGCATGAACAGGAGTAAATTATTAATGTAACTCCTATTACATGCAGTCAATATTCTCATTTC
>NC_062546.1:96732997-96829144 GCF_016906955.1 Phacochoerus africanus
ATCTAGACCAAGCTAGAGGACGCAGAAATGTGTGCAGCCAGTCTAAAATAGCAAGTGTAAATACTGGGGACAGGAAGTGCAGTGACCCCCCAGAAGGGATGGAGAACCCCAAACTCTACATTCTACTTGGCCATACATTCCCTCCCTCCTCTGCTACATCCAAAGCAGGCTATGGTAAAGACAAACAGTACACACAACCAAGTGAACTAGGACTCACAAACACAAAAAGAAGTACACAGCCATGGATCACCAAGCACTTGAGAAGAACCTATACCATTAAAGAGATATAAAACTCAATGAATATGTAAAGCAATCAAGCTGCTATGTTGGTAGAAAAACATGTTAAAAAAATTTCAGGGATATCTAGAAACTCAAGTTCTCAAATTACAGTTAGCAAGACTATAGTGGCAGTTACCAAGGTATTGCCAGAGTTGGGCAAGATAACACAAGAAAATAAGTATTATGGCCTTCATGGATACACATGCTATTAATTTCAATGTACAGAAAAATTCATGCTTAGCAACTTATTTTAAAATATCTTCCTTTGCTTTTCTTATCACTTATTACCACCTAGTATTATATTATATATTGACTTGTTTAATCTGCTCATTTTTTCTCTTCTTTACCAGAACCTAAGTAGCAAAGTGTTCTTAGATGCAGACATGGAATGGAAGGATCTGTCATCTGTGAAAAATGTCTTCACTGCTTATCTTGGCATTGAAGGCCTTTCAACAACCACCCCAACCCATTCATTTCCCCTGTTACTAGGTTTCCTAGTAAAAACCTGCCTCCCATCAGGCCAGTTTTGTGTACCAACAGTTACGTGTTTTAGTTAATGCTGTTCTCATGCCTTCTTCATGTCTCTCTGATGAATCAAATCAAACCTAACCAAAGACTAGATCAAGTATATCTTTTCTATGAAAACTACCTTAGCCCACACCTACAAGATTCTTTCATAGATTTTATCTGTCTTTTAAACTACTTTTCTGAAATAAATTACTACTAGGTGTGACAACAGCTGGGATCATGTAAAACAGTGAAAAGGACCAGTTATATTTGCTTTGTTTAAATTTCTGATTTGTCAGATATTAATACCTTTGCAAAATGTACCAATCCCATGTTTGTTGTCAGACTGCCATAAATGTATAATTCTATCTCTCAATTCTGTATATATCTCATCATGGCCTAGTAACTAAGAGTTCTTGGATCAGCCCCACCCTGTGGTCATACTTTCAGCATCAATAAACCATTATATCATTTCACCCTCCTTCACAGAGCCTAGTTTTCAAGTAAGTATTTAATTGATTTCTGATGGGCATATGCTTACACTTAGCCAAGTCACACTACTAGAGAATATGTTTCATATAATCTCTGACTGTAAAGACTTTTGTGCTGAGCTTTATATGGTTACCTATGGAACTAATAACAAATGATGATTAAAAGGTAGAGATTACAGTATGCACTGGCTATATGTTTTGACACCGTAAATTTAGAGCAACCATAGAAAAAAAATCAGGGGAAAAGACGATAGTATTTACAAAAATTTTTTTAAACTATTTCAGTAACAATTGATTTAATATTACAAATACTGTTTTAAATGTAGTACGAGATTAAACTAACTATGAGACTTATAGAATCCCTTGAGTCTCCTAAAAGATCTGAGGAAACAAATACAGATTCCAACTCTGTACACTCAAAGGCCTAAAGACAATGACAAAACCAGTAGAAATGAGCATTCTTAACACCCAGATGGGGATGTTGATATTATTTTCCACTATAAGAGACCAGGGCCTCTTAAAGAAAGAGCTGATTCCAGGTCTGTGGCAGAAAATAGACAAGATGAGCCTGAAATAAATGAAAATACTAGACAGCTTGGAAGCTTTCAAAACTATAACGGTCAAGTCAAAAGCGTTTAAGGCAACAAAGGAAGAGACTCCAGAGGCCAGAGATGGGACAATCTGAGCTTCATAAAGGAAAAGAATTCAATATAATATATTGATATTTATAAAAAAATTTTAATCCTTGAGTTCATAATCATCATTTTAAAATATAAATCTGTAGAAGTTTCCTGGTGGCTCAAAAGGTTAAGGTTAAGGATCCAGCATTGTCATTGCCGAGGCTCAGGTTGTTGCTATGGCATGGGTTTGATCCTTGGCCTTGAAACTTCCCCATGCCATGGTCAAGGGAAAAAAAAACCAAAAAGCATATATATATATATAAAATTATACATATAACATATATATTTGTATATCTTCTTAGGACAAGAGAGAACCAATTCATACTATGCAAACTGGGTAAACAAAAGGAACACCTTCCCTTTGCACTACTGCATAATCAAATAGTAAAAGAAAAGAAGTAAATCCCTTTAAAATAATTCCAGTGAATAAATTTTTTTTAAAGATGTAATTAGCTTGTTTCTAACTTGAGGTTTCCAATGAATTAATGGATCCAAGCACTAAAGCATCCAATGGCTGCTAACATTAAACAAAAAAAGTAAAAACTGGGCATTATGGATCTTCTGATAAAAAACACAACAAAGGGATCACAATCCCTAAACTAATCATACTTCTAGATCAAACTGCCAATCTGCAGAGAATACAGAGAAGACCAGAATGCATTGAACTGTGCTATGAATATGTGATTAGCAAAATCCAGACTGTGAGAAACTACAGGTGAAATGGTCCAGTTCTTTAAAAATAAAATTCTAAGGAAGAGTAAGGCAAGAAGGGATTAAAGGAGATTTAAAGTTATTCAGTCAATGCAAACAATCAAGCAAGACCAAATTATAGTATCTAGGAAGGCATACTAGGGTGATAAAACAACAACAACAATAAATACAATGTACAAAGAAGCTCTTAATGGGGTTGCACATAAGGCCAGTTTCTGGGATAGCTGGCTAAATTCTACTGCTTGAGTTAGGTAATATTTACAAAGATGCTCACAGGAGTTCCCCATCGTGGCACAGCAGAAACAAATCCGACTAGCAATCATGAGGTTGAGGGTTCAATCCCTGGCCTCGCTCAGTGGTTAAGGATCCACATTGCCGTGAGCTGTGGTGTAGGTTGCAGATGAGGCTCGGACCTGGTGTTGCTGTGGCTGTGGTGTAGGCCGGCAGCTGTAGTTCCGATTTGGCTCGTAGCCTGGGAACCTGTGTGCCGCAGGTGCGGCCTTAAAAGGACAATAAGACAAAAAAAAATGTTCACAAAGATATACACACTTGTATACGTGTTTTTAACAACAGGTTAAAAAACAGCAATGTTTTCTACCCATACCTCAACCTTTCATTCGCATTCCCCTGTAGTGCCTGGCCCCCTTTCCTTTGGAACCTACAGCTCTACACTCTCCAAGTAGCAGAGACTACCTGACCATTCTAGCCTGTCTGCTGTCACATGTTAAGAGGACAGTAACACAAATCCACTAAAATTTTCCATTTAATATTTTCAGACCACAGGTAACTTCAGATAACTGAAAATGCAGAAAGAGAAATGGATAAAGGGGGACTACTGCATATTCTTCTAGATCATTACTTATACATAAAACAAAATATAAATGCATATTATTTATAACCAATTTCTTTAATTGACAAAAACTGGGATATATTATTCTGAACTTTTCTTTTGCACCTAGCATTTTGCAGATATCTTTTCATATCTATATATATATATAGATATATATATACCTCTAACTCATCAACTTTAACTACTGCATCTTATTCCAAAATGTGGATTCATCACAATTTCTAAACCATTTCTCTGTTGAATCACTTAGAGATTTCTAATTTTTTAGTATTATAAACAATGCTATAATAAAAACCCTTGAACATATTATTTAAAACACTTCTATAGGAAGTTCCCATTGTGGCCCAGCAGTAACAAGCCAAACTAGTATTCATGAGGATGCAGGTTTGATCTCTGGCCTCGCTCACTGGATTAAGGATCCGGCATTGCTACGAGCTGCGGTATAGGTTGCAGGCGTGGCTCAGATCCCACATTGCTATAACTGTGGTGTAGGCTGGCAGCTGCAGCTCTGATATGACCCCTGGTCCCAAAACTTCTGCATGCTGTAGGTGCAGCCCTAAAAAAAAAAAAAAAAAAAAAAACGCTTCTATAAAAACAGTGGAGGAGTTCCCGTTGTGGTGCAGCAGAAACAAATCTGACTGGGAACCATGAGGTTGCTGGTTCGATCCTTGGCCTCACTCAATGGGTTAAGGATCTGGCATTGCTGTGAGCTATGGTGTAGGTCACAGACACGGCTCGGATCTGGCATTGCTGTGGCTGTAGCACAGGCCAGTGGCAACAGCTCTGATTAGACCCCTATCCTGGGAACCTCCATATGTCATAGGTATGACCCTAAAAAGACAAAAGACAGAAAAACAAAACAAAATGATGGAGTCTGAGAAATGGAAGTGATCAAATATTATATTCATATATTCAAGAGTTATAGCAAGTTAAAATTCCACAAGGTATCAGAATGTCCTCTTTCTGTGTTCTTATCAATAATGGATTTTTAATCCTTTGAATTTTTGCTAATCTGATAAAATTTGTATCTCATTTCCATTGTTAAATTTTAGATTATTAGGGAAAATAAGCAATTTTTCATAATATTCTCCTGTGAAATGCTCATGTTTTTCCTGCATTTCTACTTGTATATTTAAAAAAATTATTTTTTAATGTGGGAATTCTTTATAAAATGTGCATATTAAAAAAATTTTTGGTTATATATATTAAAATTGTCTTCACTCGCACCTTCAGCTTTTATGTATTTTCCCTATATATAATTTAAAATGATTACGTTTGTATATTTTTTATGTAGTCAGGTATAAAGTTAGCCATAACATACATTAACGATTTAAAAAATGTTTCTCGGTGACTTAAATAGGCCTAACAGTGTACGTAAACTCAAACAAATTATTCATTCAAAGTGAATACAAGCAATGATCTACTGATACTTCCATAAAGATGCCTGATTAAAAAAAAAAGAAGAAAAAACTATGTCTAGACAAATCATGATCAGTAAACACACATATGAGAATTATGGAGAATCACTGTGTGAACTGAATATTTTAGGGTGACACAAGTGAAGTCACATACACAGCTCCATTCTTTTCTGTTTCAAGGGATTATATTTTTATATCGTCTAGTTTTATCTAATCAATCTCCCCCAAAGTCTTTAAATGCACACAGGTTAAAAACAAGGTTTTGGAAGAAGCTATAACTGGTACTTAAAAACAGAAACTGGAATCATATGATTAAACTACTTGACTTCTCTGTCTCATTTTCCTCACCCGGAAAATAGACATAATACTCTTACCTTGCAGGGCTGTTGTAAGGATTAAATGAGATTAATATACATAAAGCCCTAAAGGATTGTCAGAAACACAGTAAATGCTATACAGGTGTTTCTTGTTATCGGCAACCTGTACAATAAAATTTCTTAAAATTACTGTCCCCACAGTTTTACCTGAATACTCCCTAATCAATCAGAATTTAGTCATCACTATACCTCCAAATTGCTATTAAAATCAATAATGATAGTATCACAGTAACTTCTACATTCCTGATCCAATTCTCCTTTGACGTACACACCTGATTCACTTGGCTTGAAGACATCATGTATCTTTGACAGGAAGAAAGGCTTTTTTTTCTTTATAAATGGCTATTCTTCCTCATCTCTGTAACCTTTAAAATGTGGAGCATTCCAGCTCTGAAGATCTCTTACCTTAACCTTTAATATGCTCCTTCAGTCCTCTCATTTCACGGCTTTAAATATTATCTGTAAGCCAACAATTCCTAAATATATGTCTCTAGTTCAAACCTCTCCACTGAACTCCAGTTCCACATACTAGAATTGTCTACCTACTTTCATTTAGATTTATAAATCTTCTAAAATTTAATATCCCCAAATAATTAACTCCTGTCCCACCCTCTCAAACCTGCTTCTCTCTGATTGTTATAAATGAGTGAATAGTTACTCCATCTTTCTAGTTGTTCAGGTCAAAAACTTTAGAATCATTCTTTGAATCCTTTTTCTCTCACACCGAGAGCCCATACACCAATAAATGCTGTCACTTCCATAGTCAAAAGGCATTTTGATGATTTTCACCACCTGACTGCTCCAATTACCATTCTTTCTCACCTCGATTACTGTAGGAGTCTCTTGGCTCAGCTCTTCTGATAGTGCCTTATAGGATACTCTCAAAACAGCAGCTATCTTCTAGAAATATAAATCATGCCATGTCTTACATCTCCTCAAACCCTCGAATGGCCTAACTTATAAATTTTTTTTAGTGGCTGCACCTTTGGCATATGCAAGGGTCCAGACTAGGGACTAAATCCAAGCTATAGCTGCCACCTATGCCACAACTACCGCAATGCTGGATCCTTCAACCACTGTACCAGGCAGGGGGGTGAACCACACCTCCACAGTACCGAAACTGCTGCAGTCAGATTCTTTTTTTTTTTTTGTCTTTTGTCCTTTTTAGGGCGCAACCCGTAGCATATGGAGGTTCCCACGCTAGGGGTCTAATCAGAGCTGTAGCCGCCGGCCTACACCAGAGCCACAGCAACACGGGATCCATGCCTTGTCTGCAACCTACACCACAGCTCACGGCAAAGCAGGATCCTTAACCCACTGAGCAAGGCCAGGGATCGAACCCGCAAACCTCATGGTTCTTAGATTCGTTAACCATTGAGCCACAATGGGTTAACGAATCTACACAATCCTGAAGTTGGATTCTTAAACCCCTGTGCCATGCCGGAAACTCCAGGCTTAAATTAAAAGCCAAAGTCTTTAAAATGTCTTCTAAAGCCCTGGCCCATGCTGACCTCCTCAATACTATCTTCTCCCGCTTCACAAGCACTAGCCATGCTGGTATCTTGCTATTCCCTGAACTGCCAAGCACACCATTTCATGGCCTTTCATTGCGTGTTTCTGAACATTCTTCCCAGAGATATCTGTAAGACTCCCCCACACCTGTTTATCTTCTCATTCTTGAATACTCTCTAATCAATCAGAATTGATTACAAAAATTTAAATTCAAGCCTTCTCTGATACCCCATTTTTGGCTGTCTCAATCCCCTTTCTCAGCTTAATTTTCTCCATAGCATTAAACTACGATCTGATGTATTACCCATTAATTAATCATAAGAAAATTGAGCATAATATGGTAAAATGCAATCAAATGTAACTCAAGTTTTACATACATGCATATACTCTATATGTATATAAACTTACATGTAACCACCACAAACCAACATACACATGTTCAAAATCCCAGGAGGCTCCCTCACAAGACTGCTATTTGATGTCTATCAGAACAGACTGGTATTTTGCCTGCTACTCAACTTTACTTTCATGGAATCATACACTATACACTCTGATGTACTCAATTATTCACTTAGAGTCTGTCTTGCTCACTGGAATGCAAGCTTCCTGAGGGTAGGGTTTTATCTACTTACTCACTACTGTATCCATGGTATCTATAAACAGGACTTGGAACACAGAAGGTGCTCAACAAATATTCATTGACTGAGTGAAGAAATTAATAACTAAAATAACATAATTAAGCTTTCCTTTTCTTGAAACTTTTAAGGGGCAAGTTATTTTCAGTAAATTACCTTCGTCATTATAAATACCTATGGAAATAAGATATTTACAATTAAACCTAAAACTTGAGTACAGTTGTTTTTAGGGTTAGTTTAGAGCATCCTATACCTAACTGAAAAACCTAAAACCAAGCCTTCTGTGATGACATTTATGTTTAGACAACCAAGAATTTGTTTCTTAGACAGCGTTTATCATACTAATAATTTTATAAAAACAGAGATTAATCCTGAGGATCTATCACACAGATAGCATATAACTCTATCATGTTCTTTCAGTCCACTCTCAGTTTAATAAATATTGATTTTTCTAATAAAGATGATAGGTGTTTAGTGAGCCCGCGAAAACATCCATTTAACAAATTAATTAGGCCAACTTAGTGCCAAGAGAGTGCTTTTTCCATTTTTAGAGGTCAAAAATTCTTACAAAAATTTAAATTTAGCTCCTACAGTGTCTTTGGTATCAATTAGTATGTTTAATTTTATTTATATTTCAAGATTAATTTGATATCCATTATTCATTAACTGATCTAACCACAAACTGAGAAGTAATAAATCACTCTAGGTGAGTCTGAAAGCATGCACAGAGGCTGGGGGAGAAAACGATGATAGTATTTGTGCCCATGACTTACTTAAAGGTATATTTCTTAATTTCTAAAATATTTGGAGGATTTTTTTTTTAAGGTCACACCTGTGGCCATATAGAAGTTCTCAGGCTAGGGGCTGAATTGGAGCTGTGGGCTGCCAACCTATGCTGTAGTCACAATAACTCTGGATATGAGCCTCACCTGCAACCTACACCTCAGCCTGCAGCCAATGCCAGACCCTTAACTCACTGAGTGAAGCCAGGGATCAAACTCATGGAGGATTTTTAAATTTATCGTTTTGTTATTGTATTTAGTTGTACTATAGTCAGAAATTATATTCTGCATGGCTGAAAATAATGGGCACTCTAAACTTGTTGGATACAGTATTTATATAGATGATGTAAGTAAAGTTTGCTGAATGCATTGTTAAAATCCAAATTGTGGCATTCCCGTCATGGCCGCAGTGGTTAACAAATCCGACTAGGAACCATGAGGTTGTAGGGTTCAATCCATGGCCTTGCTCGGTGGGCTAAGGATCTGGCGTTGCCCGTGAGCTGTGGTGTAGGTCGCAGACACCGCTCGGATCCCGCGTTGCGTGTGGCTCTGGCGTAGGCTGGCATCTACGGCTCCGATTGGACCCCTAGCCTGGGAACCTCCATATGCCGCGGGAGCAGCCCAAGACATGGCAAAAAGACAAAAAAAAAAAAAAGCCTTGGGCAGGTAGAGCAGGTACTTTCTTGCCTCAAGAAACTAGGAAAGCCTCATTTAAAAAAAAAAAAAAAAGAACAGGAAAAAAAAATCTAAATTGTGCTGATTTTTAGAATGTCTATTTGATCAGCGAGTGAATAAGGGGTATTAGAATACATCCCTTTCTTTTGCTCTGTTAAAGACAATGTTAGAAAAAAAGGGTGAAACAGAGAGTGGGAAAAGATATTGCAAATCACACATCCAACAAAAAATGTATCCAGAATATATAAAGAGCTCTCAAATACAAGAGTAAGAAAAGAAAAAAACAAATTAAATAATTTGTAAAACACTTGAATAGATTATTCATCAAGATCTGATACTCATCATCATTAGTCATTCATGAAATGCTAAGTAAAACTATGTGATAAGACACAGTTATCAGGGAGTTCCCTAGTGGCTCAATGGATTAAGGATCCAGCATTGTCACTGCTGTGGCTCTGGTTACATCTGTAATACGGGTTTGATCCCTGGCCCAGAAAATCCTGCACGCTGCAGACACGGCCAAAAAAACAAAAAATTAAAAGTAAGAAGAAAAAAAAACCCACACTTACAAGAACGCTTAAAAAGAAACTAAACAAAATGGAGAGTACCACATGTCGAAACGGATGTAAACCAAGTAGAATTTGCAAATGTGCTAATGGGATGCAAAGTGGTTCAGTCACTCTGGAAAACAATTTGGTAATTTCATATAAAGCTAAGTATACACTTACCATATGACCCAGCAATCTTACACTAGGGTTTTTATCCTACAGAAATGAAAACTTAAATTCACACAAAACCTATAAACGAATGTTCCCAGTAGGTCTATTAATAAACAAACAAACAAAACAAAAAATACTGGAAACCACCCAGATGTCCTTCAATGGATAAATGGATAAACAAACCAAGGTACAACCAAACAAAAGACTACAAATCAGCAATAAAAGACATGTACTACTGAAACACAGTATGTTGGGTAAATCCCAAATGGATTACTAAAAGAAGCCAGTCTCAAAAGGTTACATACTGTAGAATTCCATTTATAAGACATTTTGGAAAAGACAAACTGTAGAGTCAGATAATAGACCAGTGGTTGCCAGGAATTAGGGGAAATTAGGCAGTTAGACTACAGAGGGACAGCATGAGCAAGTTTTTTGGGGGGTGATGGAATTGTTCTGTATTCTGTTTGTGATAGTGGTTACATGAATTTACACATGTATTTAACTCCTAAAATTAAACACCAAGAAAAAAAATCCATTTATTATGTTATTTTAAGAATAAACATTCCTGGTGTTCTCATGGATAATAGTCGGGTTTGTTACCACTGAGGCATGACAGGAACTCCCTAAGTCTTTTTCTCCTTCCTTAATATACTGAAGTTGTCATTCATTCTTTATTTTTCTTTTCTTTCTTTTTTTTTTTTTTTGCTTTTTAGGGTGCACCCTAGGGGTTGAATGAGAGCTACATCTGCAGGCCTATTCCACAGCCACAGCAATGCAGGATCTGAGCTCTGTCTATGACCTACACCACAGCTCATGGCAATGCTGGATCCTTAACCCACTGAGTGAGGCCAGGGATCGAACCTGTGTCCTCATGGACACGTCAGGTTTATTTCCACTGCGCCACAACAGGAGCTCCCGTTCTTTACTTTTCTATAGTTTCCTTTCCCCTTATGCATACAATCTTCAAGACACACTAAATGTTTTTATTTTTTCAAATATGCCATGTTCTCTCTTGATTTCAGGTCTTCCTTCATCCTGATGGTTCTATGATGAAAACCACTCTCCTGGTTAATTCTTATTTATTTTTCTGGCTTCCATACCTTACGTCTAAGAAGCCTTCCCTACCCTTTGCTCCCTGGCTGGATTAGAAGTTCCTGCCATATGATCCTATAGCATTCTGTACTTTCCCCTTCATATTCCCAAATACTTAATTGTTAAAACATGTTCTAATTCTTTCCCCCCTCACTATATCGTGAGCTCCATGAGGGCAGTGATAATTGAAGTTCTGTTCACATAAGTAAGCTTTCCTCCAACACTGTGCAAGGAATAGAACAGATCCACTAAAATGAAGACATATTTTATCTTGCAGATTGCAATAAGTAACCTGGTTCTGATTCTTTCAATCTATATTCTGGAGGCAGAAAAAAACAATCTTGCTTTGCTTTCCAAAATAAAATATTTCAAATACACTTTTGCTTGTGAAATTCAATGAAAACTTAAGTATTTTCTTTATGTATCCTTTCCCCCCATCTCCTGTCATTTTTTGTTCCCAATGCTGCAAAATTTCCCTTCGGATTCACTGAACATTGGCACATTTCTTAAATTCACCATATCCACATACAACAGAACATCTTTTCCCAGTTTTTTTTGTTGTTGTCTGTAGAAAATATTCAAAATTTAAATTCCTCCAATCCACTACTCTATATTTATAGCTTTCTGAGAATTTTACACTCTAATAAATAACAAAAAAAACAGAACTTAAATCAACAAATAATAATATGGTTAATTATGTATGAGATCTAGCCATGTCACTTAAGTTAAAAAAGGAAATCTAATACGCTTTGTATTTCATAGATAGTAGTCAATGACAGCAGATAGCAGACAAAACTTCCTTTAGAAAACTGTTTAGCACTAAAATGACTGATTGTTAGCGATAGTCTAGTATACATACTTAAAGTTTCGTTTGTTTTAAACTGAATTATAATAAAAAAACAAAATTTAGTTGCATAAATAGTGACCACCATGTACATTTGGAGAATCATGTTCAAAAGTAATAGCCTCCAAATAGGGAGGAAGGATGAAGGGGCACATTTTAAAGAAGATGAAAAGCTCAAGAAAGACTTACTCAAATATTAAAAATGGAACCAGGGAGAGTTCCCTGGAGGCCTAGCAGTTAAGGATTTGATGTTTGCCACTGCTGTGGCACAAGTTCGATCCCTGGTCCAGGAACTTCTACATGCTGCAGGCATGGCAAAACAACCAAACAAAGCAAACAAACAAAAAAGAGTGCTTATGGCATATATAACCTGGGAGTTCTCTTGTGGTGCAGTGGTTCAGGGTTCAGGGGTGTCACTGCAGTGGCTTGGGTCACCACTGTGGTACAGGTTCGATTCCTGGCCCAGGAACTTCCACATGCTGCAGGTGCAGCTGAAAAATAAAAAATAAATTAAAAAAAAATGAAATAGGATCAGAAAAACAGATTTCCAAATCACAGATGCTTAGAATTACTAGATATACTCATGTGAGGAAAGCAAGTCATTTGATTTTTATTATTTGCTTTTTAGGGCTGTACATGTGGCATACAGAAGTTCCGAGGCTAGGGGTCGAATCACAGCTACAGATGGCCTACGCTACAGTCACAGGAACTCAGAATCCAAGCTGCATCTGTGACCTACACCATAGCTCATGGCAACACCAGATGCTTAACCCACTGAGCAAGGCCAGGGATCAAATGCGTATCCCCATACTAATCAGGTTCACTACCACTGAGCTACACTGGAAACTCCCATTTGGTTTTTTTAAAGGAATGATTCACACAAGTTTTGTGAAACATAAGAACTAATGCCTCTCTCCTAGAAAATGGCCAGGTGAGGCCCTAAATAAAACCATCACATGAAGCAGAACTTTGAGTTCTCAAAACCACTATTTGTGTGTCTGTGTCTGTCTATATATTAAAATAAATTCAAAATAACTACCTAAGGGAAACTTAACTCCCTTTCATGCTACTGTCTGTATTAGGCGGAGTATTTTGTCCTAAGAAAATATAAAACCTATCATCAATTCATTAGGTATAGAGAACAGTGGTATACCAGGTATTTCTAACGGGCTATAACCTCTTGATAAGTCGTGAGAAGGAATCTAGGTGAAGAGACACACAAATATGCTCATGGCAGAAGGGTAACAGTCTTCTGGAAGCAGCAAACTTACACAATGAAAAAGAAGTCAGGGTATCAAATAGGAAACGCCAGGAACTACAAAATTCCAGCTTAATAAAGGGATGAGGGGAGGGGACTAGACAAAATATGTAGGTATGATGGATTTTGTGCTTTATAAATTTATACTGATGTCACAAAATGATGAAAAGAGTACACACAAGCCTCAGTGGTAATGATTTTGATAAAAGTTAAATACATAAATATATATAAACATATAAATACATGATACATTTACATTATATAATATATAAACATAAACATATTTATAATACTATATTACATGATATATAATATATAAATAAATGTATAAATAATTGCTTTTCCTGTAAGAATCTTTATTTTGCAGAATAAAAGTTCTAAAGGTACCGTCTCTTGTGGTCAGCAAAAATTATCTTTATAACATAAAACACTATGAAGGAAACACGAAAAATCCACTTCAATCGCTCTTATCAGGTATTGTATCTTAAGTGATTATGAAAATACTTATATTTAGAGGAAATTTTCAGTGCAATTATGTTGGCAGCTCTCACTATCCATTTCTTGCCTAATCCTATCAGGGCATTAAAATTTTTTGATACTGAAAAAAATTTCTTTGATACTGAGACATGCTGCATATAACTCAACAACATCGAAATACATTTTCTTCACTTACCCTTGCATAATGGAATTCAACTCCATAGAGTTCTAAGGTACGTGCTGTGTTCAGGTAATTAAATTCTGCTTCTGCAGGAGATAAGCCTCTGTAAAAACATCATTAGGTTAAAAACTCTAACAATCACAAATATAACCAAATCACAAAAAAGCTATCTGATCTGGAAATGCTTCAGCATTTTTTTTTAATTTTTAATTTTTTGCTTTTTATGGCCACACCTGGGGCATTGTGGAAGTTCCTTGGCTAGGGGTTGAATTGGAGCTGCAGCTGCCAGCCTACACCACAGCCATAGCAACATCAGCTCCTTAACCCACTGAGCAAGGCCAGGGATTGAACCCACACCCTCATAGATACAAGTCGGGCTATTTTTTTTGTTTGTTTGTTTTTTTGTCTTTTTGCCATTTCTAGGGCCGCTCCTGTGGCATATGGAGGTTCCCAGGCTAGGGGTCCAATCAGAGCTGTAGCGGCTGGCCTACACCAGAGTCACAGCAATGCGGGATCCAAGCCGCGTCTGCAACCCACACCACAGCTCATGGCAACGCCAGATCCTTAACCCACTGAGCAAGGCCAGGGACTGAACCTGCAACCTCATGGTTCCTAGTCGGATTCGTTAACCACTGAGCCACGACGGGAACTCCAACAAGTCAGGTTCTTAACCACTGAGCCACAACAAGAATTCCCACTACATGTGCATTTAAATTACACAGGGTGCTTCTGACATAAGCTTCTGGGGCAAGCTCCAGAGCACAGCTTCTCAGTGTGTGGAGCACAGACAGGTGTGGACTCATAACAAGTACAGAAATTGAGAGTGTCAGAGCCTTCTGTAGCAGTTTGGCAGAGTAATTTTATGTCTGCTGCATTTAGCAATCTTAAATGGTACTCATGATTTTTTTTTTTTTGGTCTCTGTTTATTTCTCCATTTTATTTTTCTAGTATTTCATTTTTATTGTTTTTCAGAAATATCATGACAGATGGGGGGAAACTGGTCTTTCATCACAGAGAGTTTCAGAAGTACTGTTTTACAGAACCTGATGTAGAATAAATGTTTATATTTAAGAAATATTCCTCGTGATTCTTACGAACACAAGCTTTTTCTAAATACAAAGCCTTTAAAAACAGATCTGGAGTTCCAGTCGTGGCTCAGTGATTAACAAATCCGATTAGGAACCATGAAGTTGCAGGTTCGATCCCTGGCCTTGCTCAGTGAGTTAAGGATACGGCATGGCCATGAGCTGTGGTGTAGGTCACAGACAAGGCTCAGATCTGGCATTGCTGTGGCTGTGGTGCAGACCAGCAGCTATAGCTCTGATTAGACCCCTGGCCTGGCAACCTCCATATGCCATGGCTGTGCATCTAAAAAGACCAAAAAAAAAAAAAAAAAGATTTACTCCTATATAATATACGGTTCTAACAAGCTTGGCTATCTGATTATTATCAGACTATATATAATAGCACAGAAAAGCAGCAAATTAAAAATGTAAAGGTATCAACCTTTCATTCATTAATGATATGAGAAAAGGGAGCAAGCGGCCTGCCAATTTATGATCAGCAAAATGGGATTTCTTAAAAAAAGCAGATATACCTCAGTTTTCTATAAAATTCAATCCAACTAAATAAACGTTCTATTCCTCCCCACCCTCATAGTTAAACTGGATGATTCTATTTTTTTTCTTAAAAAATTTTTTTCCTTTCTTTATAAAACTGCAAACTCATTTCTTTAAAGCCAATAGGAATAAAGAGTCAATAACTTGTCAAATGTACAAGCTTTTTCCTTATAGAAAAGATTATTATTTTTGGTAAATAACTTAAAAATCTGGTTTATCTTCTAACCCTGGGTTCAGATATGCTATGTGTGGAAGTATTATTATAAATGGTGTTTACTTATAGATCAAATAGCCCCCACACCACATTACACCAATTTTTAAAAATTCTATTCATTAGTCTCATTTTAGAGTGGGGTCAGTAACCTTCTACTGGAAAGAAGCACTTTCGGCTTTCAGGCCATATGGCCTCTGTTCTAACACCTCAGCTCTGCTGTTAAGGGAAAGTGTTCATTTATGGACACTGAAAGTGAAGTTTCTAAAAATTTCATGTGCCACAAAACGTTCTTCTCCTGATTTTTTCCAACCATTTCAAATGTACAAACCATTCTTAATAGCCTGTAGTCATATAAAAGTAGGCAGCAAGCCACAGTGTGCCAAGCTGTTTTAGACACATGAGGCATTATCAAAGTGAGTCTCCTTATTATTAACAGCTAATATTTCCTCAACATTTACTATGTGCTGTGCACTATTCTGACTACTCTGTATATATAAACTCAATCCTTATAATAACACCAGAGGTGGATAGTTTTATCATCCCCAATTTAGACATAAGGAAAGAGAGAAACAGAGATACAGAGAGATTTGGCCAAGGTTATAAGACAGTAAGTAACCTCACCAGAATTTCAAACTAGGATGGCTCAGACTCTTGGAGTCCAGTTCAGACTCTTAGCCAATATGTAACACTGCCTAGTGGCTCCATGAATATTTTGCATTGTAAGGTTAAGCAAAACTGAATCCTAAATCAATAAACAATACTACTTTCTCTTCAAAGCAATAAATCTCTTGTAGAAAACACTCTTGTCTCAGAATTATTACCCTCCCAAAATATCAAAGTTGAATAATGTTATGAGTGAAAAATGCTACTATTTTAAAAATTATTTATTTATTTATTCATTTTTGTCTTTTTGCCTTTTCTAGGGCCACTCCTGAGGCACACGTAGGTTCCCAGGCTAGGGGTCTAATCAGAGCTGTAGCCGCCGGCCTACGCCACAGCCACAGCAATCGGAGGATCCAAGCCGAGTCTGCGATCTACACCACAGCTCATGGCAATGCTGGATCCTTAACCCACGGAGCAAGGCCAGGGATTGAACCCACAACCTTATGGTTCCTAGTCGGATTAGTTAACCACTGAGCCACAACGGGAACTCCAAAATGCTACTATTTTAAAAGAATATTTTTTATTAAGTTTCTTTTCTCCTCTCGGTTCACTACCACACAGAATTGATTCCTTTCACATAGCTAAAAATTGAGAAATTGCTAAGTCGACTGATATGTATACTGTGAATATATTAGTATTCTAAAATTCCTTCTTAAAGAACTGGCAACATCATATAATAGCAAACACATGTCTGTTTACATATAGCTTTATGTTTCTTATCAGACATGAAAATAAACCTCATATTCTATGATACAAGCGATTTTTTTAGTATACCAATATTTCTTCACAGCAATCATACTCTTCTATATGATAGTAACTGTTCCATATGAAGTAAGTACAACAATCACATTAGAAGTAATTTAAAACTGCTCTAGAAAAGATGCCATTAAGAAGTTTTCCAAGTAAGCAGAGAAGTACATATATCCTTACGTATGTTGCTGATGTAATTTTGCAATTTCTTTTTCAAAATCTTGAGGCTGATTAGGAATGAAAGAATAATCTGAGAGGTAGCCTGGCAAATTTTCTGTTTGATTGTAGTCTCCAAGTTCAGCTAATAAATGGAAAGAAAATATTCACCCTTCAATAAACACATTTTTCATTTTTTTTATAGCCAAATCATCAATGACATGAATTCCATTATATTTATGGAAGTAAAATCTTTGTTTCTACTGTTACCATTTAAGCAAATTGTAATGACACATTTAACATTCTTTTAGGTCTTAAACAACTTCAGAAAATTTCTGTACACAAATCAAAGCAACTGCTAACTAACTGGATGTTTCATTACATTTTCTGCACAGTCACTTTTTTCTGCAGAGTAACATATGTCTAAAGAACTCATACATTAAAGTCAATGTACTATCAACACAGACCATGCAATTGCTATTTGGCCCAAACATGGGCTGCTACTTACACTGAACAGCAAATGAAGCCAAAAGAGCAGCAGTATTATAAGGACAGGGCAATCTAATAAAACAAAACAGAAAATAACCCAAGGTTAAATACAATAATTTCAAAAGCATTGTAATTTATATTATACTATTCATATTTGAAGTTTCTATGTGACTTACATTTTAACTATTAAGTAATGAATTTATCTAGTAAAAGTACACATAGCCACATTCAATAATCTACTTGCAATGATCACAAACTATTTAACACAGAGTTAAAAGTATTTTTAAAGCTCATTACTAGAAATTTAAAACAGCCCACCTTCCAGTAAGAACGTCTTGTTTGATTTGCAAAAAATATTGGTACCTTAAAAAAAAAAGGATAGTTAGCATTTATTGGAATTATAACATTTAGAGTTTTAAAAACTGTATTTAAAAAATAAAACCGAAATATTTAAGTATTTGCTTTTATAGTGTACAATTAGCACACGTAAAGATATTTTAAAATAAACCTTCATAAATTCATGAATCCAAATCTTTAAAATTGTTTGATAAATGAGACTTTCTACTTCAAATATTTTGTTTCTATTAGCTTCGATTATAAAACTTCGATGATTTTAAGAATAACATGTCTAAGGGAGGAGATTAGGAAGAGATACATGAAGACTGGTGGATGCAGAAAGTAGAACTGGGAAGCACAGAAAACTTAAGTCAGAAACACAGAAGAGCTGACAATATCAACACATTAGAAACCAAGTGAAGAAAACCACTCTTCCTGCTGAGTTAGGAAGCTGGCTGTAAGGACAGGCCTATGTGTTGATCACAGTATCATGAGGCAGCAGGAAGCTGCTGACTGTAGAAAAGCACTTTTCCATCTTCATTTGAGTTAAGAAAGCCCTCTTTGATCAAAAAATAAATCTAAGTTTCTTTCCCTAGTATAGCTCTACTATTAAAATTGCCAAGTACCCAATTCCTTATAAAACCAACAAAAATGTAAGTGTTGTATATAGCAAGAAGGCTGAGGTTGCTCAGAAGATGGCACTGTCCTGCCTCTGGTAGTGGGCAAAGTCACCCCTCATAGATGTATCAATGTCTGTATAAAGTCACCTATGCTGTTTAATGTTGGCAGAAGATAAAATTTTGTAGCTTTTAATGTTTAAACAGAGCATTTTAAGATTTTCACTTACCCTACTAAAAAAAGCATACATACTCCAAGCGCCAAAAATTATTAAAAATTTTAGCTGTTTGGCTGATTATAGTCATTAAAGAATGCCATGACAATATTTAAATTACCAAAGAATGTTAATTAAGGTTTTCTGGAGAATCAGATATTCATTAGAAAGCTGCAGGGGGGGGGATAACAAATATCTTGACTTCCTATATTAGAAGTACATAAACTTTCTGTGAGGCTTAAATACACAGTACCATAATATTATCTATGTACTCAATCCAAGACAACATATCTCTATCTGGCTTACCTGGTTTCATAATTAAAAGTTAAAGACTCCTGGAGGGAAACTGCCTTATAGTTAGGACTGAAATGTGTATATCCTTGACATAATATTGTAAACCCTACACGATTAATACCTATGCCTCCTGAATTTGATTTACACACCAAGCAGTAAAGATTGACAGAGTGGAAATCAGAATTAAAATCCTATGCTACATAACTAGCTTGGGATCTTTGGACAATTACTTAAAATTCACCAGAGCTTTAGTTTCTCTATTTGCAAAAGGGAAGTAATGTCACTTGCCTAGTATATGTATTCCAGGGGCCTAACTCTGATGATAAAAGCTCAATTTTTTAAGATAATTAAATCCTTTAAGATAGATTAATAACGACTGAGGTAAATGTAGAAATGGCATGTTTAAGCTGTAAAAATAGTGTTTTCTAGTCCAGACAATAAAATGCCAGGCACTAAATACCCATTATGTACTGAGTACACCTAAGCACTAAAAAGGTGTGAAAGAATGTCATTTGTATTCTCATGATTCCTAAGAAAATGCCAGCTCTAATTATGCCAGCACCTGACAATACAAATGACATTTAACCTGATGAAAGGTCTGAAACTCCACTCTTTTTTTACCACTAATCCAAAACAGAATCTCAAGGCAAGGAGGCAGATTTCCTGCCTTGTGGGGTTTAAACTCATCATTAAGGCTAAGGGTGTCTTACTACTAACGATGACCATAACAGTGAGGCTGCCCAAGCATTCAAGTTTAAAGGAGTAACCCTGGCTGCATATTAAAATCAGCTGGGGAGTTCCCGTCATGGCGCAGTGGTTAACGAATCCGACTGGGAACCACGAGGTTGCGGGTTCGGTCCCTGCCCTTGCTCAGTGGGTTAACGATCCGGCGTTGCCGTGAGCTGTGGTGTAGGTTGCAGACGCGGCTCGGATCCCGCGTTGCTGTGGCTCTGGCGTAGGCCGGTGGCTACAGCTCCGATTCAACCCCTAGCCTGGGAACCTCCATATGCCGCGGGAGCGGCCCAAGAAATAGCAACAACAATAACAACAACAAAAGACAATAATAATAATAATAATAAAAAATAAAATAAATAAAATCAGCTGGAAGTCTATACACAAGTCCTGTATGAAACTTACTAAATCAGAGCATCAGCATGTGTCCAAAGCTTCAGCATGTTTTAAAGCTCCCCTATAAGTGATTCTAATTTGTAATCAGGGTAGAAAATACCTGATGCCCATAATAGTAATAAAATTAAAATTTGCCATTTACTCCATTTTACCAAACAGCACCAGTTATAAGATTCTAGGCATTCCATTATAAAGGATTTTTGAAATAATGTTTTATTTTTAATGAAAACAAATATTCTAGACTGATGGACTTAGCACAAATTACTAAGTCAATTACTACCAAACTTGGTTTCACTTTATCTTACTTGGTGGAAATAGCTGGACTTCAATTAGCAGTGCAACACTTTTATTCCTCGGTTATGTTTCAACACAGGTGATAAAAGAACCAACACATTCAACCTCATTAAATTTAAGGACAAGTTTTTAAGTGAAGTAAATTTTTAATATGGCTACATTTATATATATACATTTTTGGGGCTGCTCCCATAGCATGTGGAAGTTCTGGGGTCAAGGACTAAACTTGCGCCACAGCTGTAACCAGAGCCACAGTAGTTACAACACCAGATCCTTAACCTGCTGAGTCACCAGAGAACTCCTATAACTAACAACGTTTTAATTGCTTATGCTAACAAACTTTTCATAAATATTAAACACATTATAAATCCGATTAAAAACTGTTGGTCCTTTATTTACAGATATTTCTTACACACTTAAAATCTAATAACATAAACATGTATTATGGAATATTTTGTTACTTGATTTCAATGGTAAATATGCATTTAAAATGGTTTGTAGGAGTTCCTGCTGTGGCTCAGTGAGTTAAGGACCTGACATAGTCTCCATGAGGATAAAAGTTCAATCCCTGGCCTTACTCAGTGAGTTAAGGATCTGGCCTTGCTGTAACCTGCCATGTAGTTGGCAGATGTGGCTCAGATCTGGTGTTGCCATGACTGTGGCACAGGCCTCAGCTGCAGCTCAGATTCAACCCCTAGCCCAGGAACTTCCATATGCCCCAGGTGCAGCTATAAAGAGAAAGAAAGAAAGAAAGAAAAAAGCTTTATAATTCACAATTCTCAGTAATTCAGAGTAGTTTCCCTGAAGTTCATCCAAAATTATGCAAGGCTTACTATACTGAGAATTATTTACTAAGATTTCATTTTAATTATTTAACAACAACAAAACCTGACTGATTAACAGCTATAATATTAAACCAAAGGTTATGCATAAGATACAATTTTGCTTTTCAAAGCAAATTAGGTTGGACACTATTAGTATCAAGTGTTAAGGCTGCCTAATCCATGATCTACATAGATTCCTGAGTTCTCCTGTTATAAAAAAGGTAACATCCTACCTCCCAACAAACACACAGAAAAGGACTCTCAGGAATGTCTGTTCCTCCACTTCACCATAGTATTCTAAATGATAACCAATACATTAACATCTAATAGCCTACCTACAAATAGCTTAGGTACAGATTTTTAATTTGGCACTCATCGTTTGGAATATTTCTGAATATAGTCACTGGCCTACATTTTTATATCTGAGACTTTTATGGCAGGTATGCTAAATTTTAATTCTTTTTTAAAAAGGCTAATTACTAATTCTATCTTTCAAACAATACACACGGTTATCATTCAGGTTATTTTAATAATGACACTTACCACACTGATTATTCCCCACTATTTCCACCTTAAACAGTTCACCTAATGTCTACTCACCATCAAAACTCTCATCTCGCTCATTCTTGTGTACACTTCGTCAAGCAGAAGTGACAACAAAATTAACTGTAAATTAAGATCAGACTTAAAATGGTCAGCAAAGTGGGCATTTACAGGCCTGAATGTGCCAATGCAGACTCCGACAACATCCTTCACAAAAAGACACCCGTTGACCACTGTTCCTATACATAATGGTCATTACATATTTTATAAATTCTATGTTCTCCTCAATGGAAATAAAATAGATATAAAATATGTTTTGCATGAAAAAAAAGTAGACACAGTTCTCACTATGCAGAATCCCTTGAAGACAACTGCAGCATCATCTAATTACTTCAATTAGTTAAAATAGTGTTTCTTAACCATTTTTTCAACAAGTAAAAAATATTAACATTGATATGCCTCAGGAAGCTGCTTATGGCTGAACAGGGTGGCCCTAGGCTTTCAATCTCTTAAAGCCCTCCCAGCCATCCAAAAGGAAAAGAGGAAACATCTTGAAATATTGTAACCCATTCTGTGTGCTGCCTGGGAAACTAAGAAATATGTCATGGTAGGTAATCTATTTTTGCCTAATTAATTTCAAAATTTCATAATAGTTTTGACAATATTTTCAAGTAAAGATATGCTGCATAAACCCACCTTGTATATTCTTCTTGTAACTTGTTGGGGTCACTTACAAAAAATTTGACTCTAAAGTTCAAACTGTAAGGAGATCCTCCTAGAATTAATAAAAGCAGTTCTAATTAATCAGACTATATTAATCCTTTATCTTTAAAAAGTATACTTGTATAAATCAAGTAAATATGTTTGCTCACTCTTTAGCTGCTTCCTTATTGGTTTGTTTGGATCCAGCCACCTCTGAGAAATAAATAAATAAGACTGATTTCTTTTTTCCTTGAGGAGCTAATACATCAATTCTTACACATCTGTTCCATTTGAAGATTACTGCTAAAAGCTGCATTTCTGAAAACGCCTAAGTAGGGGAAAAAATCACTAAATTACAGATTCTCATATCAAATACACCAAAATTATGCCAGAAAGTACTGTATGCATTTGTGCTTTAAGTTTTGGTTTTACTTTCTCATTGTTATATTGTAAGCAATAACTCTATTCCAAAAGTAAAAATACTCAATAATTACAGCAATATGAAGTTATTCTATTAATTTAACTATATTATGAAACAGACTGGCAAGTTTTAAAAATTCTCTTTAGCTTTCATAAAAACAATGCTTGGATTTATGCTCTCATTCATTTAACTACATACCATGAAAATCTACTCTTATGAAAAATTTTAATTCCTACTCTATTCCTTTCAAAGAAAACAAAATATTCCTCCCTCACTCCCCCAAAACAACACCTCCCATTAATTTTTAAAGAGGTAATGCTTAAAATATTTGCAGTTTTTACTATTAAAAATTTTACTGACATGAATACAATGGTTCATTTATCTTTGCATGCATTTGTGAGTCTGTAAGATCTTAGAAGTAGAACTGCTGGGTCAGAAGGCAAATATGCATTTTGCGTTTGGGCAGTGATGGCCAAATTATCCTCCCTTAAAATCTTTTCAATCGACATGTGTGGAAAATTCGATGCAGGTGGCTGTTTCTCTGGTCTTACTTTCAGGATGTATCCTCAAATGCTTCACACCTTACTAGGTATCTTTTTTTTTTTTTTGTGGGGGGGGGGCTGACTTTGTAAATTTTTTAATGGTTGGTGAGGTTGAGCATTTATCATACGTTTATAGTCAAGTCTATTTATTTGTCTTGGAGATAACCTTCATATCCTTTGTTCTTTTTCCACTGAGTTTTAAAAATCCCTTTCTTTGAAAAACTGCTTTGCATATAAGAAAAGGTGATCATTTTTATGGGTTAAGATGCCTCAAGCAAAGTGGGTATGGGCAATTAAGAAGTGATGAAAATTTATATGGACTGACCCATTTATGCCACTTAAGATGAATTTATTCTCAAAAACCCCAAAGTTAAATAGAAAGCAAAAGCTGTGTGTCCAATGATATTCACTAAAAAAAAAAAAAAAAAAAATTAAAAAAGGGAAAAATCAACCCTTAGAAATTAAAACTGTATTCCAGGTGGAAAATGTTTCTGATACAATACTGAATGAAATAAAGCCCAATGCAAACTCTCTGCATGATCACAACCATGGGAGAATAAGCATGCAAATAGCCTCATGCAAATGGCCTCTTCCTGGAAGGGCCTGTGGAAAAGTGAAAGCAGGCGTGGATAAGAGAGGCAAAAGTGCAGGAGACACCTCCAGTGAAAAACCCGAGACTAAACAAATCAGGAGATGGAGGGTTGGGAGCTGGAGGGGGTGGAGGCAGGGTCCTCAGCAGGGAGGAGCTTGCTGTGCGCCCTGCTGTCTGAGGGACTGGCCTGGGAAGAGCTGTAAATGCACCTCCCTCTCCTTCCCTGCATTTCCCAACACTGGGACCCAGCAGGACCCTGTGGGGCCTTCCTAGGGCAGGCCCTTCCCCATATCCTGCACTTTAATGCCTTTCTGAAGTATAACTTGTATCTCGTTGGAGAGTTACAGGAACACGGTGCCCTTGTTAGGGGATCATTGATTGAAACTGCCCGGCCAGGTGACACAATAGCCACTGGCAGGACGGGTCTCATAACAGGAGGCCCTGATTAGCAAGGTGGTGCTGCCCTGAAGACTAACCAAGAGGAGGTGGGAGGGGCCGATAGGAGGGAGCAGAAGACTGGCTTCCCAGAAGCCTTGGTGCTGGAATCCCTCTTGGCTGAAAGCTGCACAGGCCACCAAAAAGGACCCTGAGTCAGATCATCTGATTGGCCAGAGACAACTGGAAAGTAACCCCCATTTCCATAACACCAGGGGCTCGGAACAGTTGGCTGAGCAGTTCTTCTGGATTCCCTCACCCTGCTGCTCTCCACGCAGGGCCCCCAATAAAGTCTCTCGCTTTGTCCTCACTGGTGTCTTCTTGGACAGTTCACTTTCACGTGTCAGACGAGAGTCCATTCTTGGGCCCTGGAAGGGGTCCCCCTTCCTGCAACACTCTGACCTCTGTGGACAGCTATGAGAACAAAGGACTTCTGCACCAAGAAGTTTGCAATAATCAACCACACTCCTCCCTCACTTTGCCTTTAAACATGCTTTGCAGGGATTTTCCATCGTGGATCAGTGGTTAACGAACCCGATTAGTATTCATGAGTTTGCAGGTTCGATCCCTGGCCTTGCTCCGTGGGTTAAGGATCTGGCACTGCCGTGAGCTGTGGTGTAGGTCGGAGCTACTGTGGCTGTGGCGTGGGCCAGTGGCTACAGCTCCTATTGGACCCCTAGCCTGGGAACATCCATATGCTTCAGGTGCGGCCCTAAGAAGACACACACATACACACACACACACACACAAAATTGCTTTTTAATTTTGGTTTGGGGAGTTCAGGATATTTTGAGGGCACAAGCCAACTGTCTCCTTGCATGGACATGCCATAAACTTTTCTCTATTTCAAACTCTGATGTTTCGGTTTGCTTGGCCTCACTGTGTGCTGGGCACTTGCACTAACAATTTTGGTGAAGCCAGCCTAGGAGTCTGTGTCTGTGGCAGGCTGACCCTGGCTAGGGTAGCCCCTTTCCTGACCCCTCAGGAGCTGCCAGAGCCCACTTCACTCCAGGGACCTTGGAGGGACTGTCCCTGACAGGGGTTGGCCACCCATGCCACGACGCTGTTTGGAGCCCAGAAATGTCCAGAGCTGTGATCCACATGCGGTGTCCCTGGAGCTAAGTCACTCCAGATGGATTTGAGCTGCTTCCCCTGCAGGAAGAGGGCGACTTTGCGTCCATTCTCTTTTGAGACCTGGACTAATCTGGAGGTTTCCTCCATCTGGGAGTGAAAGTGGAATTTTAGACCACACCTCCTCTGATTTTCTGTGTGTGTGCCCATAGCTTATCTGCTGTTTGTGGTTTTGTGTGCATCATTTTGGGGCAAGCTGCTCATGTTCTGTTCTCTTGTCTTTGGGGAGTCAGGCTGCTCTGGAGGCCTCCGTCTGGGACTGGAAGTGGGATTTCCGGGCTCCAGCTCATCTGATCCTTTGTTTGTTGTTTGTGGGCGAGTTGTAGTCTTCCATTTGTCAGTTGAGATGTCTTTGGTAACGGGGCTCACATGTGATGACAGCAGGTATCCTTCCCTATTGCATTGGGTTTCCCCTGTGGCAGAGTGGTATGGGGGATTTTCCCTTTGTAATGGAAGGGAATCTCCCTTTTCGGCATAAGGGAACGGATCCTGAGGGCCCAGTTTGCATTGCATTTATTTCTTTGATATTTCATCACACCTGCCATGCTAATCAGAACTCTAGTCCATTTGATAGTCCCCTCGGGTCCATTTTGCAAAACTGGGAGATCTTTAGTATGCTTCTAGAGAGTGAGAGGAGGAAGATTTTTTAACACTGCATGGCCACTATATTCTTTAGATTCTGGAAAAAAAAATGGTTGAGGCAAAACTCTCGAAATTGCAAAACTAGTTGTTGTTGTTGTTTTGCACAAGCTGCTAGAGAAAGCTGGCTTGCTGACTTCACCTAGATGTAGTAGAAGTTAAAATAAAATCCTGGTATATCTTTTTTTTTTTTTGGTCTTTTCTAGGGCTGCTTCCCGCAGCATATGGAGGTTCCCAGGCTAGGGGTCTAATTGGAGCTGCAGCCGCCGGCCTACACCAGAGCCTACAGCAAAGAGGGATCCAAGCCGCGTCTGCGACCTATATCACGGCTCACAGAAACACCGGATCCTTAACCCACTGAGCGAGGCCAGGGGTTGAACCTGAAACATCATGGTTCCTAGTTGGATTCGTTAACCACTGTGCCATGATGGGAACTCCAAATCCTGTTATATCTGTTACTAGTTTGTCAACAGAAAAAACAAAAAAAAAAAAAAACTTGGTATGACGAGATTTTATGCTCTAATTAAGTGCAAGCAAGATAAAAGCTTTTAGGTAAACTTTGTAGGAATGATTGTATTTTAAAAAGGTCTACCTAAAATAGCCTCTCTAAGATTTTGGTCAAAATTACCTGCCTCTTGCTTTTCACTACAGGATTGAGGATTCTAATCTAACTATGTAATTAAACTACACAAAATAAGAAAGGAATCATTTCACTATAGTGTGGGAAAATGGGATATATCTTTTGAGTAGACAAGGAGTTTTATGTATATCAGGCTGAAATTAGATTCAGCTTAATTAGGTAAATGGATTTTGTTACTAAAAGTAAACTGGTGCAGGACTGGAATTGGTTCCTCTCTGCTAAGAGAACAAATTTATCTAGAATGCAGCTTTTGAGTAACGGACTGTGAACTTCCTTGCCTTTGAGTGATCTGTATTTGTTTTTAAGTGTTCACTGTGACCTGTGATGCTATCTGACCAAATATTTTAAAAACTGATATTTTTGATGAACTTCTTTATCAAATTCTGATTCAAATTCTTTTGATTTCGGCTAACTTTAGGATTTCAGGGGGTCCTTGAGGCATCTCAGAAAAAAAAAATTTAACTAGGATTGGTTGGTATGTTAAATTACTTGGACTGTATTGTCAAATGAGTGATAACCTCCTCAGGTTATACGGTGTGAATAGATGTTGTGAATATAGACATTTTAGAAATTATGTAAGTTTTCTGAAATTTGGATATGTCCTTGTAAAATGTTAAAATTTTAGTTAATCTGAAAATGTTCTATGTCCTAACAACATGGATAAGCTTTTTTGTCAATAAGCATGTGATCAGATCTTTAACCTTGTTATTTAAGGTCTTTAATAGACCATTAAGGAGTTCGGGTCATGGTGCAGTGGTTAACGAATCCGACTAGGAACCATGAGGTTGCAGGTTCGATCGTTGGCCTTGCTCAGTGGGTTCAGGATCTGGCGTTGCCGTGAGCTGTGGTGTAGGTCGTAGATGCGGCTTGGATCTTGCATTGGTGTGGCTCTGGTGTAGGCTACAGCTCTGATTAGACCCCTATCCTGGGAATCTCCACATGCCACAGGAGTGGCCCTAGAAAAGGTGAAAAGACAAAAAAAATTTTAAAAATTAGACCGTTAAGATTGAGGAATCTGTCATGGCTCAGTGGAAACAAATCCAACTAGGAACTGTGAGGTTGTGGGTTTGATCCCTGGCCTCGCTCAGTGGGTTAAGGATCCAGCATTTCTGGTGTAGGTTGCAGATGTGGCTTGGATGCTGAGTTGCTGTGCCTCTGGTGTAGGCTGGCAGCTGTAGCTCTGATTGGACCCCTAGCCTGGGAATCTCCATATGCTGCAGGTGCAGCCCTAAAAAGACAAAAGACAAAAAAAAAAAAAAGATTGAGGAATATTTGGAGTTCCCATTGTGACTCAGCGGTTAAAGAACCTGACTAGGTTCCACGAGGACTCAGGCTTCATCCCTGGCCTTGATTAGTGGGTTAAGGATCTGGCGTTGCCAGGAACGGTGGTGTAGGTTGCAGATGAGGCTCAGATCCCATGTTTCTGTGGCTCTGGAATAGGCCTGCGGCTACAGCTCAGGTTGGGTCCTCAGCCTGGGAATCTCCATGTGCCACGGGTGTGGCCCTAAAAGCCACAAAGCCAAAAATAAATATATTAAAAAATAAATAAAAATTGAGGAATATCAAAGGAAATGGAGCAGGACACGTGGGGCCTTCCCAGGCAGGCCCTTCCCCCATACCCTCTGCTTTACTCCTCTCTGGTAGAGAACATGTATCTTGTTGGAGGTTTAGAGGAACATCTCGCCC
Source organism: Phacochoerus africanus (assembly GCF_016906955.1). Taxonomy (NCBI): domain Eukaryota; kingdom Metazoa; phylum Chordata; class Mammalia; order Artiodactyla; family Suidae; genus Phacochoerus; species Phacochoerus africanus. The sequence goes on from NC_062546.1 coordinate 96,761,416, forward strand.
TGACCTCTGTGAACCGCTACAAGAACAAAGAGCTCTGCACCAAGAATTTGCAACAACCAACCACACCCCTCCCTAACCTTGCCTTTAAAAATGCTTTGCAATTTTCTTTCCAGGAATTGGGATATTTTTGGAACACAAGCCACCCATCTCCTTGCATGGCCATGAAATGAACCTTTTCTCTGCTCCAAACAAGTACCAGTTTCTTTGGCCTCCCTGCACACTGGGCCTGTGGTCTTGCACTAACGGCATTAGTCACTGGCCTACAACTCATGATATTTGTCACGGCTGTGTTTTTATTCTATTTTTCTGAATGTTTTTCTCTGAATTGACTTTGAATCTAATCATTCTTTTTACTTGGTTGCCTAATAATAATGTTTGGTGAGGTATGTTTTCTTAATGCCTATCAAAATTCATATAACACTATTAAAATGTAAAACTTTCCATCAGAGTCCCTGCAATCAATGCATCATCCCCGGGAGCACATACCTCACAGGCCAGGAACACAAGAGACTAGAGGACCTATCTGTTTGCTTAAAATGTTGGTTCTATTGAATACATGAAGTTTAAATAGGACTCGAATTAGCAGAGGCCTTTCCGGTACACAACGTCTTAGCGGCTTTGCCTCTGAGCCCTGTGCTGGTCAGCAAGGCCACAGATGGCCAGGCCCTGCCCTGAGCAGGTGCTGGTCCTCCAGCTCCTGCAGGGCTCTCAGTAACAAAAGCCAGGGGTTAGAAATGACTAGCTAGCAAGAGACAGTCACAAGAACGAAAGAGGTTTTCTTTCCTTAAAGAGACGCTTTCCCAAATTAGGTGTTGGGTAAGATAAATGTTCTGTGGAATTAACTTCTTTAATCAAAACTCCAACTCTGGGAGAATGGTTAGCAGCAAGGAGCACGGATGCTAGGTGACAGTCATGGTATCCAAGTATGGCTGCAGCTGTCCTAGCATCCAGCACACATCTGAGAAAAGTAAGTAATGATGCTTACTGAAAGTGGGGACACTAGTCCTGTCTTGCATTTGTGCATTATCTGGTTCCACTGTTTTCCCTCTAGAAAGATGGTGGATCTGGGGGAAGCCAGGGATGTGTTAGCCTGGAGAACACATTACAAGATAGTTCTGCTCTAAGCAAATGTCATTCAGGAGATTCTACTTCTTACCAGGCTTTTTTGTTTGCATTAGTGCACACTGTTTCATTGACAACCTTTTTTTTTTTTTTTTTTTCCCCCTCAGTGATGTTAAAAATAGGATGAGGAAGAGGGAGGTGGGCTGAAGCTAGCCCTCACTTTAGGAACAGGGAGCACAAGTTCACGACCTTTTGTTCAGAGCAGCTGCAGCAGCTGGTTGCACAGTAGAGGGTGTCTGTGGGGAAGGCCCACCTCACATACAGATATGAGTGTCCTAGCAGGCAGAGCTCTACTTCATTGCCACTGAGTGCTGTGGAAGTGGATTTTGACCACCCCCTCTCATGACCTTGGCCAATGCTGAGAAAACTCACTACCGGGAACTTCTCGTGTTGGGCTTCGTACCTGGTCTTATTTTCCATCCTAGCTGACGGTTGAGTGTCCAGGGTTCCTCAAGTTGGGGTGACAAGCTGGAGGCCTAAAGGACACACTGTCAGTCTATAAAGACATGGATTCTCATACCTGCTCTCTTGCTCAGGTGGGCTGCCCAGGGGAGCCGTTTTGCCAACTGCCACCCTGCTTATGCAGGTCACAGTGCCTTTGCAGAGCCCTAACTTGTTTTCTTGGAACCTGAGCAGCTTCCTGCAGGATCCCAAGTGCAAAATTGAGCAGTTAATGATGAGGATAACAGAGTCACAGACTCAGTGTCTGACAGACGTTCCTGAGTTGTCTTACAGGTTCTATAACTGTCCCCAGTGATAAAAGAGCTAACTGCATGGATGACCAGATGGCAGCCATGAAGGACATAAGCTGTTTCATCTTGAGCAGCACTGCATCCATGGCTAGCACAATTCCAAGAACTGGCCTCAAGAGAGTGGAATTCATGTTATTGGTCATGATAATCTCTATCTTTGTGGGCGCCAAAATAATTGCAGCTTTCTCTATGTGTATATCTAAGCAGCAACTAAAATTGTCAGCAAAGAGATGCTACAGTCCCATGTTGATATTTCCCACCCTGAGAAGATGTGGAGTCCCATGGAAATGGAATGAGGTCTGCTAGTGGGGAATTGAAAGCAGCTCCTGGAGTTCCCTTCGTGGCTCAGTGGTTAACGATCCAACTAGGAACCATGAGGTTGCAGGTTCGATCCCTGACTTTGCTCAGTGGGTTGAGGATCCGGTGTTGCCGTGAGCTGTGGTGTAGGTCACAGATGTGGCTTGGATCCTGAGTTGCTGTGGCTCTGGCTTCGGCTGGCGGCTACAGCTCCGATTAGACCCCTAGCCTGGGAACCTCCATATGCCTCAGGAGCAGCCCTAGAAATGGCAAAAAGACAAAAAAAAAAACAAAAACAAACCAAAAAAACAGCTCCTTTGTCCCTTTCCTGTTTGCCCATTTCTGTTCCCCTCTAACTTTTTTTTTTGTCTTTGTCTTTGTAAGGCCGCACCCGTGGCACATGGAGATTTCCAGGCTAGGCATCGAACTGGAACTGCAGCTGCCAGCTTACACCACAGCCATAGCAACTTGGGGCATCCTCATGGTTGCTAGTCAGATTCATTTCTGCTGAGCCACGAGGGGATCGCCAGCCATGAGGGGAACTCTGGTTCCCCTTAACTTTAAAAGAAACTAATTATAGGGATGAGGTCACTAGGCAATTGAACCTCACTCCTGACTTATGCTGTCCTGAATGCTCACCAGGCCTCGTCTATCCTGTTGATTCTTTTTCTAGATAAAAATAAGTAAGAATGAAGAATTAAGCAGTGGAGTTTCTGTTGTGGCTCAGCGGGTTAAGAACCCAGCATAGTCTCCATGATGATGTGGGTTCGATCCCTGGCTTCACTCAGTGGGTTAAGGATCCAGGGTTGCTGTGGCTGTGGTGAAATAAGAGTTTTAACTAAGGAACAACCCCTCCTTGGCTGAAAAGGCAGCTGCAAGCCTTTTCAGCTATGCTTGCCTCATGCTACCCTTCTTGTAATAATGTACCCCATGTCCAAGCCAGCAGCCCTGCTAATGGTTTTCCAAGCATCGCTTATCAGTTCTACTTCTGTAACCTTCCTTGCTCAGTTTCTTAGGGAGGAACACTGCCTGCTTGGGGAAGGGGGGAGGTGCGTGTGTGTGGGGGGGTGTTCGGAGATGCTTACATGGGAAAAAGAAGACCCTGTATTGTATAAAAGTTGCTGAGAACAAAGACCTGGTGCTCAGACTCTGGAGATGACTCCTCTGAGCCCGCATGGGTGCTGAATAAACCTTGCTCTTCTGCATCTCCGTGTGCCATTTGTCTCCTTCCGATGCCATGGTTTCTGCAGTTTCTGCAACAGTGGCATAGACTGGCAGGCGTAGCTGTGATTAGACCCCTAGCCCAGGGACTTCCATGTGCCACAGGTGTGGCCCTAAAAACAAACAAACAAACAAACAAACAAACAGAATTAAGCAGTTAAAAAATGACTATCTCTCTACCCCCCACAGCCCCTTTTGCAATCCCGCAGGTAGGTCATATGGGCAAGGTAACATCTGAAGTGTCAGCCAGCCCACATGTATGGAGGCTGATGCAGAGCCCAACCTCCTGCCTTGATAATTCACTGAGATGCATCCCCATTTCCCCCTTCAAAAACTGTCCTGGCTGAGCAGAATCTTCGAGTGGGTCTCAGGACACAAGTCCGCCTCCTTTCTGATTAAAGTCCCTTTCCTTTCTATTGACTCTCACCTCTCCAGTTATTGGCTTTTGAGTGATAAGCAGCTGAAACTGAGCTCGGTGACATTCCAACAAAGGGCAACACAGCAGCAAGGTGCCCGGTGGAAATGTAAGAGAAAGATTGCCAGGTTGACTTGTGTGGCACCCACATAGAATGAGGACTCCTCTGAGCTGTTTGCATGTGTGCTGCTCCTGATCCACGCACCTCTGCCTCTATTCGGCGGTTCCTCTTTCTTCTTAGTTGTTTGTATTTTATGGGAGAAAAAACATGTGATCATGCAAAGGCATGGTACCCAGTAACACTATACAGATCCTTTGTTTGTTGTCTTTTGTCTTTTTAGGGCCACGCCCGAGGTATATGAAGGATCCCAAGCTGGGGGGCGAATTGGAGCTGTAGCTGCCGGCCTACACCATAGCACAGCAATGTGGGATTGAGGCATACCTGCGACCTATGCCACAGCTCCCGGAAATGCCAGATCCTTAACCCACTGAGCGAGGCCAGGGAGTGAACCCGTGTTGGGTTCGTTAACCACTGAGCCACGACATAAACTCCTACACAGATACTTTAAAACACACACACAAAAGTGCCTGCAGTACAAAGAATCTCCCTCCTAGTTCAGACCCCAAACCCAGGCCGTCTCTCTAGCCAGCTTCTCATTGATGATTTTAGAAATATTGAAGTATGTACAAGTCGGGTGTGTAACTCTTTTATTTCTATTTTATTTTGTGCATTTTAGGGCCACATTTGCAGCATGTGGAAGTTCCCAGTCTAGGGGTCCAATCGGAGCTGTGGCTGCCGGTCTGCGCCACAACCACTGCAAATCAGGATCCAAGGCCCGTCTGCCACCCGCACCACAGCTCAGGGCAATTCCGGATCCTCAACCCACTGAGTGAAGCCAGGGATCCAACACGCAACCTCATGGCTACTAGTGGGATTTGTTTCCCCTCTGCCACAAAGGGAAATCCTGTAACTTTTTTTTTTTTTTTAAGTGGAGGATTCTATGCTCATTGTTTTACATGTAAAACATGCCCTTTGTGCTACTCAGGATGAGTCAGGTTTTCTTTGTGCAGCTGAGGGACAGGAAGTCAGGACCCCAGATGTGGGTTGTGGACAGTGGCTTGTGAACGCTCAGAGGGCCATGATGGTTACCAGGATCCAGCTCTTTATTCAGGAGCACACGGGCCCGAGTCTCTCTTCCTGGCTGAGTGGAGTATTGGGTAGAAAAGGAGTGTGCTGTAGACCAGTGTTTCCTCATGTAGGATGTTGTATTGGGTTCTCGCCGCTGCTGTAACCAACTACTGCAAACTTAGTGGCTAAAGACAACACAAATTATCTTGTAGTCAGGAGTCTGACATGGATCCCCCTGGGCTCAATTAAGATGTGCGCAGGGCTGTGCTCCCCCTAGAGGCTCCGGAGGGCCATTTGCTTGCCTTTTCTGGGGTTGAGGCCTGAATTCCTTCCTCCATCTTTCCATCTTCAGAACCAGCAGCTTTGCATCTTCACATCCCTCTCTGACCTGCTTCCATCCTCACATGTGCTTCTCTGACTCTGACAGTCTGCCTCCTTCTTCCATATTTGAGGACCTTTGTGTTTCCATTGGGCCCACCTGGATAATTCAGATTAATTTTCCTCTTTGCATCACCACGACAGGAAGAGCGGACAGCCAAGGATCAAACAGTGATGTCACTATGCGTGCCTGGCTGCCACAAACCACTTGTCTCTGTGGTAACTTTTCTGACACCTCCTGCTTAGAACCCTAAAAATGAAGGTCAAAAAGACCATGAGGCCTGGCTCTCAGGGTCTCTACCCAGACTGAATATCAAGATCAGGTGAGCTTTCGCCTTTCTGCTCCACACGCGGGTTCTGTCTTCCTGGAGCTCACATAGGACACCTGCATTGCCTTTTTGCAGGTGTACCACCCTACTCAAACGCCCCACCTGGCATGTTGCCTCCAGTCTGGGTGGGGCTGGGCGCTGGCTTCCAGAAGCAAGAGCCCCTTGGCTCCGATCCCGTGTATGGCTGTGGCTCTGGCCTAGGCCGGTGGCTGCAGTTCCGATTGTACCCCTGGCCTGGGAACTTCCATATCCTCAGGTGTGGCCTGAACAGACCAAAAATATATATAAGCAACCTCAAGAACTAGAACAAGCACAGAGGCCATCTCTAATTCCAGAGCCAGAACATGCTCGAGGCACAGCTCTCATGCAAGCGCAAGAGCTGGAGCAACCCCCTGCACCACATCCAACTTCAGAGCCAAGGCGGGCTCGAGTCAGAGTTCTTGATCAAGGGTAGAAGAAGCACTGTATTCCAGCTCCCATACTGGCACCAGGTCAAGCTCAACTCACAGCTCTCATCAAGCGTGAGCTAGAACAGCCCCTGTGTCCTCTCTGTGACCTGCCTCAGCTCCTGCAGGGCCTTCTATTCGAACTCTTGAGCTGCAGATGGTGCCTGCTGCAGCCCCCCTCCTCCCCTGTACTGCATTGAAATTTTAATCTCCCATATACTGAATGGTCCAGTATAATTTTCCTTAGAGTTTTCACTTAAAAGAAGAATTACCTCTTTGCTCTTTCAGACTGTATTTAAATTAAGAGGCATTAAGTATTTATTCACCACTATCTGGTTCCAGGACATTTGCTTTTGTTCTTTTTTCTTTGTATGGCCACATGTGGAAGCTCCCGGGCTAGGGGTCAAATCAGAGCTGCAGCTGCAGGCCTGCCCCACAGTTAGAGGAATGTCAAATCTGAGCCGCATCTGTGGCTTATGCTGTAGCTTGCTGCAATGCCATGTTGGATCCTTACCCCACTGAGCCAGGCCAGGGATTGAAACCGCATTCTCATTGTTAGGTTCTATGTTAGCTTCCTAACCTGTTGAGCCACAACAGGAAATTCTTGTTCTAGAACATTCTCATCAAAGAGAAACCTTTTTCCTATTAATCAGTCACTCCTCATTTCCCTCACCTTCAATCCCTGGAACCACTGATCTTCCTTCTGTCTGTATGGATTTACTTATCCTGGATTTTTCACCTAATTGAAATCATACAATATGTGATATTTTGTGTCTGGCTATGTAACATATGGCAAGTCTCATTATTTTCTTTCTTTCTTTCTTTCTTTTTCTTTTTAGGTCCATACCCCTGGCATATGGAAGTTCCCAGGCTAGGGGTCCAGTCAGAGCTGTAGCTGCGGGCCTGTACCACAGCCACAGCAACACAGGATCCCAGCCGCATGTGTGGCATATACCACAGCTCACAGCAACGCTGGCTCCTTAAGCCACTGAGCAAAGCCAGGGATCAAACCTGTGCCCTCATGGATGCTACTCAGATTCGTTTCTGCTGAGCCACAATGGGAACTACATTTTTTGTCTTTTTTTTTTAAAGACTAGAAAATCTTGAATCAGTGTGATTTAGAGGCACCTGTCTTGTCAGCCAGACTGAGAAACAGAAATGACTTAGGAATAATAAGGAGGAAGTGATGGTTCCTTCCAACCATTTTAGGGCCATTAGAAGGCCCGGGACATGGCCTGAGTCCAGGCGGAGTTTGTGTGGAGGACCAGGCACCCATTCAGGTCCCCTGGGTGGGACCTCTGCATTGTAGGGCCTGAGGTCTCCTAGGTCACTCCGTGGGGCCAGGGCTGAGCAGAGCAGGTGAGGCGGCATCCACAGCAGGCCCTCAGTGCACCTGCCACCCCTGGTGAGAGAGTGAAGGGGCAGATCACTCACACAGTGGGAGCTGACCATCTGGAGGGCAGGGGTTCTCAGTGCCATGGGGGCCGTGGCAAGGGCAGGGGTGGGGGTGGGATGACAGGGTGGGACCTTCCAGGGTTAAAACCAGGAGTGGCGTGGGGGCGAGGGTGGGACAGCACAGAACCCACCCAATTGCTGGACTTTCTCTGCCTTTTCTCCAGACATTGTGACACTGTCCTAAATCAGGGCCTGGACAGGTTTGCAGAAAGAGGAATAGCATAAAGAAACGGAGGACATCGGAGTTCCTGTTGTGGCTCAGGGCTTCATGAACCCGACTAGGATCCATGGCGATATGGGTTCTATCTCTGGCCTCACTCAGTGAGTTAAGAATCCAGTGTTGCCATGAGCTGTGGTGTGGGTCGCAGACGTGGTTTGGATCTGGCATTGCTGTGGCTGTGGTGTGGCCTGGCGTCTATAGCTCTTGTTCGACCCCTAGCCTGGGAACCTCCATATGCTACAGTGAGGGCCCTAAAAAGACAAAAGACAAAGAAAAAAAAACAAGAAAGGGAGGACGTGATCTCCCACCCACCCCTCCGACCCCTCTTGTTGGATGAGAAAGACAGAGGTGTTGTTCTTAGAAAGTTCCTTGGCAAAGACACAGGTACTCATTAATAAATCCACAAGCTCAGTCAGCCAGCACACTCCCACCTCTGGGCCTTTGGTTTTTTTGTGGGTTTTTGAGGGGTGTTTTTTTGGTCTAATTTTTAGGGCCACACCTGTGGCATATGGAAGTTCCCCAGCTAGGGATCAAATCCGAGCCAGAGCTGCGACCTAAGCCGCAGCTGAAGCAATGCCTGATCCTTACGCCACTGTGCCAGGCAGGCCAGGGATTGAACTGGCACTTCCACAGAGACAAGCCAGATCATTAACCCACTGTGTCACCACAGGAGCTCCACCTTTGTATTGTTGGGTCACCAGCTGAACCTTTCTGTTTGTCTGTTTTCCTCTCTAAAAGACTCGACACAACCCGGGCACTAGGTCTGTCTCTTCTTCACCCCCACCCCCAAGCCCCGTCCCAAGAGCAGGGACCTCTAGAAATGGTTTCTGATGGATGGACCAGGCCTCAGATGCATTCTGGGCAAATCACTTCCCCCGTGGGAGCCTCGGTTTTCTGTCAAACAGGGAAACATTCTTCTCGGTGCTGTGGGCACCAGGTGGGGCAGTGGGTGTGACATGCCCAGCAGAAGGTCTGGCCCAGAGTGTGCAGTGACCCCTGACCCAGGGGAAGCATAGATGGGGCAGGAGGCTCCACTCTGCCATTAGGGGGAGCCCTGCTCTGGGGTTTTCTCCTTTGAGGAGCTGGGGTGGGGGGACTCCTGGTCTAGGAGGCGAGGCAGAGCAGACACACAGGGAGACCCCGAGGCACTAGCAGGGAGGCTGCTAGGAGCTGCCTGTTCCCTGGGTGTTTTCAAAGCTGGGTGACTAACTGCCTGCCCAAAGCCTGGATCTCTGACCTCTGCAATGCTCCCCTGCCTTGGCACCTGCCCCTTTGCCTCTCCTGCCCCTTTCTGTCCCCTCCCTCCTCCCACCACCCTGCCTTCATCCAGGGTCTCCTCTTCTCCCAGCCCGCTCCTCAAGCTTTCCTGACTCCAGGCCAGGTCCAGCCCCTCGAAGCAGGCCTCCCCCCGCCCCTGGCCTCCTCTGCCTCCAGCTCCAGCCCTGCCTTCCTACCTCTTCCCAGGGCCCTGATGGCCACACAGACTTTGTTGACCACATCCTAGTGGCCTGGGGCTTCCCTGGGCCTCCCCTGGGGCTCTTCTTTACAGGCTTCCCTCTGGGCCCAGGGTGACGTTGTCCCTGAGTGCACAGGGTCAGCCTCAGAGAGCCCCGGGGCACCAGCTTCTGAGGAGGGAGGTGGGGAAGGGAGCTCACGGTGCTTGAAGTGAGAGTGAATGAAGGAAGCAGGGATGTTGCCTGAGCTGTGTTATGGGTCAGCACTTCGCCATGTTGCTGGAGGAGGCTGGGCAGTGATGGAGGTGGACGCAGAGGGTCGCTTTTCTGCAGACTTCCCACTTTTTTGTTTCTTTTTAGAATCTCACTTGAGGTACGCATAAGTTCCCAGGCTAGGGGTCGAATCAGAGCCGCAGCCACCGGCCTATGTCACAGCTCACAGCAACGCCGGATTCTTAACCCACTGAGGGAGGCCAGGGATGGAACCCACATCCTCATGGATACTAGTTAGGCTCCTTTCCACTGAGCCACACACTTTTACAGTCAAGTCCTTCCTTGAGATGGAAGCCCCTCCGGGGGCACCAGGACCCACAGATTTCCAGGCTGACCTTATACCTCTGTCAGGGAGACTTCTAGCACCATTGCAGGCTAGGATTTGTCAGCACACCCCAAGACACCCAGTCTCTAGGGGATGGTCGCCCAAGCAGACACACCCAGGGCAGGTGTATAGCGCAGGCTGGAGCCCTTCCTTCCCCCACATGGGTCCTTCCGTCATTACAAGAGAACGAGCACTCATCATTCTCAGACTCTCCCCATAAATATAAAAGGCAGATACACAAAAAATCATTTTAGGAGGCCACCATAATCCTACTATCAGAGCCACACAGAGACACGAGAAGAAAACTATGTGCCCATCCCCTTGATGAGTCAGTGCAAACATCATCAGCAACATACTAGCAAACCCAATGCAGCATCACCTACAAAGAGTCACATACTGTAATGGAGTGGAATTTATTCCTGGAATAAAATGATGTCTTTTTCTTATATTCCATTTTTCATTGCAAAATAACAGATAGGCCCAATGGAAAGATAAACAAAGGGTTTTGGAATACTTTCATACATTTGAAGTTCGAAGGTCAGCCTGATCAGAGAATGGGCTAAAGAGCTAACTCATTATTGCCTACTCTAAAGTCTACCCTTAGGGGTATGTGAACTCATGAATCCAGTGTGGGAGATGGTAGGGAAAACTTAGGGTTAGGACTCAAGGGACAGCTAGGATCGATGCAGTCTTAAGTATAGACGTGGATGGTGGTGGCTGTAGGGCTTCTTTCCTCCCCACTTCTCCTGCTCCAGGCACACGTGCGCCCTCAGTTCCCCACCACAGCTGAGCTGCTCCAGCCCAGCATCTGGGTCATTCCTCTTCCCTTTGCCTGGATGACCTTGTCCTGATGCTTCAAGTGACTGGCTCCCTCTTGTCTGTGGGGTTTCACTGTCACTGTCAGCTGTGAGAACAGCCTTTCCCTAGTTCCCTCTCTGAGCAGCCTCCCCGGCCCACCCGTGAGGCTCACCTGCAATGCCCTTCTTCTTTCTGTGTCCTTCTCACCATCTGAAAGGGTCTCACTTGTGCACTTGCTGACTATCTGTCCTCCCCCATAGCTTGTCAGCTCCAAGAGGACAGACACTGGGTCTGTCTTGTGGATCCCTCTGTCCCCTGCCCATTCCCTGTAGATTCCTCAGAAAACGGCATTTCAAATGGGCCGATAACTGTCCATGGAAAAAGGCAGCTCCTTGACTTTATTCTTTCCTGTTTGTGCATAGAAAGGAATTTCTGGTTATCCATCCTGATGCAGCGTGCATCTCTGTGCGTGCCCATGTCTGAGCTGGCCTCTGGAGGTTTTGTTCAGGAATGCCTCCGAAGCAGAAGTCTTGGCTCCATGAGGGAGCACGAGTGTGTTTCAGGCCCCTTCATCCAGATGGCCACACTGCATTCCAGAAGGTCCAAGTGAAGACCCACCAGCAGGGCCACCACTCCTGAAGGTGTGGGCTGAGAGACAGGGAGTCTGGAGAGCAGCAGAGCCCATGAAACCCCTGGGGATCTGGACACGATGCAGATTGTGCTGCAGGGGTCAGGACTGGGGCCTGAGATGCTGCCTTGCTCACAAGCTCCCCAGAGAATTCCCCCAGAGGCTCCATCCTGCCTGCTCTCTCCTGTCAGTGTCTGGGCTCCACAGGGATCAGCCCCTGGGTGCCTGAGCCTCTGCCCTGCCCGCTGCCTCCCAGGCCAGCAGCCCCAGCAGGAAAGCCTGTGCTTGTGTCTGGTCTTCTGGCCTCAGGCCCTGTCTCCATGTGGCTCTCAGCCCAGGCTCCAGAATCCCTGATGCCTGTGTGGTTCTCGGGGTTCTGGGTGGGGTTTTCCACTCAGTGTGGAGGAAGCAGTCCCTTCAGTTCCCAGGATGTTCCAAGGCCCTGGGTGGGCTAGTGGACATCGGGGATGACGTTTCCTGCCTGTCCCGTGTCTCCTCATTTTCTGCCCATAGTCCCTCTTGGGTCCCATGAATTCCCCTCCCCCATCATTTCCCGGTCCACGGGGCTTGGAGGAAGGTGAGCCTGTCTAACACCCCAGTGCAAAGGGGAGCCTATCACCTAGATCGGGCCAGTCCACAGAATTCATCTCTTTGGTTTCGGGAACCTGTTGGAGGGTGGACCTGTGACGTGGTCCTGGGAAACCTGTGTCTGGCCTTGGAACAGCGCTCTTGTGGATGAGAAGCTCGGTCCCCTCTGGGGGGCTGCCAGGCCACTTGTGGCTGACTGACCAGAATGGGAGGCCCCCATGGAAAGCAGAACGAAGGTCAATCCTGATGTCATCATTTTTGGCCCTGGGTCCAGCTGGACCTGAAGCTGACTGGAGCTCCTTGGGGCTGGGCCACCTGGGAGCTCGCTTGAAAACCATCAAAGCAAGGCACCAGCTTGGCCTGAGGCTTGTGTGTGTCAGTGTGTTCAGCACAAATTCGGGAGGAAGGAAGACTCCAGAAAGAGGAAGCCCAAGAGAGCACCTGCCCTCCCTCCCACCCACATGTCTACCCCACCACCGCCCACGCCCCGGGCTTGTGGGCGCACACAGAGTCCAGGCCAGAAGAGGGGGGATCATGGTGGGGGTGGGGAATGGCAGCCAAGAGAGAAGAGGGCGGCTCCAGGTGCATGGCAGGTGTTTCCCCGTTACTGGCATCTTGGCCTATTTCCCAATTAGCTTGGAAACAATGGAAACCACAGATGCCTCAGGTGGGCGATAAGGAGCTGTGTGCAAGAGGGAGTCCAAATCAGAAAAGGGCTGTATTTTCACCAAAACCCCAAAGGCCAGGTCACCAGCCCCCTTGTCCTGTCAGTGGCCAGACATTCAAAGCCACCTTTGGGATGGTTTCCTTGAGGGGAACATTGGAGCTGGTCCAGAAACAGAGACCAAGAGGATGAAGGCTTGGGAGAGGCGGGGGGGAGGGGAGCCTGCTGAGTCTGTGCCTTGGATAAAAGGTTTCCTTGGGGTGGGGGATGAAGGAGGCTGCAGTGAGATGGGTGTGGGGTTGCACAGCCCCGGGAATGGACTGCAGGCTCCTGAATTGCACAGCATAAAAGATGACATGGTGCAACTTGCAAATTTTATTTCTAAAACATAAAGTAAATTACACCATACATAACATGGAAGAGAAATAGGAAGTCTATACACATCCAAAGACAAATGGCGAGAGGGGAAGGAGAGTACATTTCGGGAGGGGGAGAGGGTGAATGGGGCTTTTGGGGAGCTGCTGGGGAGGGCACTTGCAGGGGTGGAGGGGGCTTTGGGGAAGGTGGTTTTGGAAGTTTGCCCAGGGCTCTTGCCTGAGCCAGCTCAGGACTTAGTCTAGGGGCCGCTGGAGCAGTCAGTGCAGGCTCTTCCTGCAGGGCTGCTGCTGGATTCTCCTGTGGCCCTTGGTCTCCTGCAGGAGCCAGAGAACCGTTTTCCTCCAGCGGAGGAAAATGCCCGTCAGTGTCTGGGGCTGGGGCCAGAGCGGCTGCAGGTTCTTCCTGCCCGGCTGGTGTCTTGGCCTCTGGCTGCGGGTCTCCTGCGGGAGCTGTGAGAGGAGAAAAGCATCCCTGCATGCCTGCCTTGCCATGTGCTCTCCCAAGGATAGCAGTCTTCCCAGAACCTTCCAGTCCCAGTCCCCACCCAGCAGCTTCTGGTGTGCAGTCCACCAGGTGGGTGGTGGGGGTGAGTCTTCGCTCCTGGCCCAGCACCATCCTCTGGGGTCTCCCCACCATGTGGCCCAGAACTCAGCTCCCCGCACCCTCACAGGGCCCCATCCCCAATTTCTCACCTTCAGGCTGGGCCTCAGGGGGGGCCAGGCCATCCAGGGGTCTCAGGCCCAGGTGGTGTCTGTCCTCAGTCCCAGAGCCAGATGTTCTGAGCTCCCTGTCAGCCCGGGAGAGGCCCCTGGGGGGTGGCCTGGGGGGCATTTCAACTGGAGACCTTCTGCCTTCCTCGCCCAGCTCCTGGCGGGTCTCAGGTGGGGGGCTCTGCAATGAGAGTGAGGGGCAGGGAGCCCAGCCCAAGGGGTCAGAGAACTGTGGGGCCATTACCTTCTCACTGCTTCTTCTGCCCCTTGACCTTCTGCTCCCAGATCAGGTGAGGGCTTGTCTGCTCCAACACCACCACCACCCCCCCCCCCCCCCGAGGAATGAGACCTCCCCGGGGGGCCGGGTGTACAGCACACACACAGGGCTCGGCCCGACTCTAAATCAGCTGGCTTTATCCTGGGGTGTGGACATGCCCCAGGGACATCCAACCCCGTCAGGCTGTTCTTGCTCAAGGCAGACCCACCCCTCACACCCCCCTCTGCACACAGTCATCCCGGGAGGGGTCACGGGGCTACCGTGTGAGAGCAGAGAGGTCCCTGTGCTGGGCTGGAGCTCCCTCTCTCTGTGTTACCTCTGGGCCCCTGCGGGCAAAGGCCCGAAGGCGTCTGCCCTGTGTGCTGATCCATCGTCTGCTGCTTTCGATGAGGTTTCCTCCTCTGGGCCCTCTCCTGCGGCTTCGGCCTCGGGAGATGGGGGCGCAACAGAGCAAGTCCATCCTTCCTCTGTCCTTTCCTGGAGAAGTGGGTGCCTGGCCACCCAGGTTCCAAGTTCTGTTGGGCTCTGTTGCCAGGGAAGTGAGGTCACTTCCTGGGGTCCCCTTTGCCGGGCTTCCTCCTTCCACCAAGCTCCCCAAGGGTACCTCTGGGCTGCTCCAGCTCACCCCCAACCCCATGCCAGGTCTCAGCAGCGTGACCCTAACACAACACAGCCCATAGCTCTGGGGAGGCCTGAGTGCTGCCAGTACCCCGGCTCTGAGGACACAGTTGGTTCAAACCCAGCTATGTGACCCTGGACAAGCCACGTGTCTCCCCATCTCCCCAGTGCTCCTTGTGCCCTAGGGAGGCCATCAGGTCTGTAGCAGTAGAACTACCGCCAGCACGTGGAAACCCCATGGCCTTGTGTCACAGGGAACTCTTGCATAGACTTAGCAAAGGAAGGGTGACATCCGGTGCTGCTGATCACAGAAGACAACTGCCCCAGGCCTTGTTGTGCTCTGGGACCCAGGGGAAGTCCCTCCCTTTCCTGCCCGTTTCCCAGGACCCCTCTGAGAAGGTTGAAATTCCACAAGAGTCAGACATCAACCCCTCTGGCCGACAAGTTTCCTGGTCCTCCTGGTGTGTTGTGATTCACCTCGGCTCTGTGGCATGGACTGCCCCACAGTGGCCTGATGTGTGTTGCCTCCTTGTCCAACATCCTAGTTCCATCCCTGCCCCTACCAGGTGGAGAGACATGATGACTGGATCTAACATATGGACTGATTAGTGAAAACTGTGTGACTGCTACTCATTCTCCCTCTCCTGTTTCTCTCTGTCTCTCAGCAACACCCCTCCCCGCCACGCATATATATATGTATATATATGTAGGTAAGTATTGTTAGGGCCCAGGGCAGTTCACTTCAAAATGTGCCTTCATGCATATTGATTATTTTGAATGAATGTTACTTAGGAAAAGATACATGCAGGAGAGGCGCTTTCCACCTCCCGCCAGCCTCCTTGAAAGCAGGAAAGAAATCTCTCCTAGGAAGGGTAACCCCTCTGGGGGCTGAGGCCCGAGGGCCGCAGCCATGCTGGCTCCTGCCCATCACTTCATTCTGGGAACCTTCTGTCCTTACTAACCAGGGGCCAGGTAGCTTTGCAGTGGTCAAAGCCAGCTCCTCTCTCTGCTTCTTTCTGGGAAAGGCCTGAGTCTGAGCCTCTCTAGATTATCTGGGTTTTTTGGCACATGGACCGACCTGCAAGCTTGCATCCTCCCAGACACCTTGTCTAAACACCTCCAGGGGAAGAGTTCTTCCGCCTCATCCAGATAGGAAACCACCCCCAACCCCCATCCCAAACCAGGAGGCTAAACAGATATCCAGCTGGGCTCCTTCAACCTCATCCCCTTCAGAGAGCCCCTCTCTTAGAAATCCCTTAAGCTCATGACCTCCTGAAGTCACCCTTTCTCCAGCACAATGCCATCCTTTCTCCTACGATGTTGCATCCACATCAGATGCTGAGGAGCTTCTGTGTTGTTTGCCTCTGTCTCGACAAGTGTTGTGTCTTCTTGGATTGTTCCCTGGATCGTTAGGTCGTGTCCTTTTTTTGTCTCTTGTCACAGTCTTTATTTTCAAGACTCTTCTGTCTGATAGAAGTGTGGCTACTCCAGCTTCCTTTTTAAATTTTTTAGATGATTTTTTAAAACAGTGTGTGGTCGATTTACAGTGTGGTGTCAATTTCTGCTATTCTGCACAGTGACCAAGTCATATATACATTCTTTTTGTATTCATGATTTTTATTTTTTCCATTATAATTGCTTTCGTGTCCTGTCAGTTTCTACTGAATGGTGAATTGACCCTGTCGCATGCGCGTGCACACACACACACACACACACACACACACACTCTTTTTCTCACATTAGCCTCTATCATGTTCCATCCTAAGTGACTAGATATAGTTCCCTGTGCTATGCAGCAAGATTCTCATTGTTTGTCCACTCCAAATGCAATAGTTTGCGTCTATTATGCCCATACTCCCAGTCCATCACACTCCCTCCCCCTCCCCCTCCCCCTTGGCAGCCACGAGTCTGTTTTCCAAGTCCATGAATTTCTTTTATGTGGATAGGTTCATTTATACTTTATATTAGATTCCAGAAACAAGTGATATTACATGGTATCTTTCTCTTTCTGACCTCACTTAGTATGAGAGTCTCTAGTTCCATCCACGTTGCTGCAAATGGTATGACTTTGTTCATTTTTATGGCTGAGTAGTAGTATATACACCACATCCTCTTAATCCATTCCTCTTTCGTTGGACGTTTAGGTTGTTTCCATACCTTGGCTATTGTGAATAGTGCTGCAGTGAACATAGGGGTGCATGATTCTTGTTCAAGGACAGTTTTGTCTGCATATATGCCTAGGAGTCAGATTGCTGGGTCATATGTTAGTTCTATGTATAGTTTTCTGGGGTACCACAACACTGTTTTCCATAGTGGTTATACCAATTTGCATTTCCACCAAGAGTGTAGAAGGGAGTTCCCTTTTCTCCACACCCTCCCCCAGCATTTGTTAGTTGTGGATTTATTAATGATGGCCATTCTGGTTGGTGTGAGGTGGTGTCTCAGAGTAGTTTTGATTTGAATGTCTCTAAAAATCAGTGGTGGTGAGCATTTTCTCATGTGCCTGTTGGCCATCTGTATGTCTTCTTTAGAGAAATGTCTGTTCAGGTCGTTTCCCATGTTTCAATTGGGTTGTTGGTTTTTTGGCTGTGGAGTCATCTAAGTTGTTTGTACATTTTAGAGATTAAGCCCTTGTCAGTTGCAACATTTGAAACTATTTTCTCCAGAGTTCCCATCGTGGTGCAGCAGAAATGAATCCAACTAGGAATCATGAGGTTGTGGGTTCGATCCCTGGCCTCCCTCAGTGGGTTAAGGATCTGGCATTGCCACGAGCTGTGGTATAGGTCGCAGATGCTGCTCGGATCTGGTGTTGCTGTGGCTCTGGTGTAGGCCAGCAGCTACAGCTCCAATTAGACCCCTAGCCTGGGAACCTCCATATGCCTTGGGTGTGGCCCTAAAAGGACAAAAAGAGCAAAAAAAAAAGAAAGAAAGAAAAGAAAAAGAACGATTTTCTCCCACTTTATAGTTTGTCTATTTCTTTTTCCCCTAGGGTTTCCGTTGCTCTGCAAAAGCTTGGCAGTTTGACCAGGTCCCATTTGTTGATTTTTGCTTTTATTTCTGTTGCTTTGGGAGACTGACCTAAGAAAACATTTGTAAGCTTGATGTCAGAGAATGTTTTGCCTCTTTTCTCTTCTAGGAGTTTGATGGTGTCTTAGGTTTAAGTCTTTAAGCCATTTTGAGTTTATATTTGTGCATGGTGTGAGGGTGTGTTCCAGTTTCATTGATTTACATGCAGCTGTCCAGGTTTCCCAGCGACATTTGCTGAAGAGACTGTCTTTTTCCCATTTTATATTCTTGCCTCCTTTGTCAAAGATTAATTGACTGTAGGTGTCTGGGTTTATTTCTGGGTTCTCTCTTCTGTTTCCTTGGTCTGCATGTCTGTTTTGGTAGCAGTACCACCCTGTCTTGATGACTGTAGCTTTGTAAGATTGCCTGAAGTCTGGGAGAGTGAATGCCTCCTGCTTGGTTTTTGTTCCTCAGGATTGCTTTGGCAATTCTGGGTCTTTTATGGTTGCATATAAATTTTTCGGTTGGTTGTTCTGATTATATAAAAAATGGCATGGGTTATTTGATAGGGATTGCACTGAATCTGTAGATTGCTTTGGGTAATATGGCCATTTTTACAATATGAATTCTTCCAACCCAGGAGCATGGAATAGCTTTCCATTTCTTTGACGTCTCTTTAATTTCCTTGATTAATGTCTTCGAGTTCTCAGCATGGAAGTCTTTCACCTCCTTGGTCAGGTTTATTCCTAGGTATTTAATGTTCCAGGGTGTGATGTTCAAAGGTATTATATTTTTGTATTCCTTTTCTAATATTTCATTGTTGGTATACAGAAATGCAACTGATTTCTGAATGTTAATCTTGTATCCTGCTACTTTGCTGAATTTGTTGATCATTTTGAGTAGTTTTTGTATGGAGTCCTTAGGGTTTTCTATAAATAGTATCATGTTATCTGCATCGAGTGACAATTTTACCTCTTCTCTTCCAGTTTGGATACAATTTTCTATCTTTTGTTTGTCTGATGGCTGTGGCTAGGACTCTCAATACGATATTGAATCCCAGGAGTGAGAGTGGGCATCCCTGTCTTTTTCCAGATTTTAGCAGCAAGGGTTTCAGCTTTTCTGCATTGAGTATTATATTGGCTGTGGGTTTGTCGTAACTGGCTTTTATTATGTTAAGGCATGTTCCCTCCAAACCCACTTTTTTGGTAAGAGTTTTTATCATGAATGGATGTTGGATTTTACCACATGCTTTTCCTGCATCTATTGAGATGATCATGTGGCTTTTGACTTTTCTTTGTTAATGTGGTGTATGATGTTGATGGATTTGCATATGTTGAACGATCCTTGTGAATGGGTGATGAATCCCACTTGGTCGTATTGTATGAGATTTTTTTTTTTTTTTTTGCCATTTTCTAGGGCTGCTCCCGCAGCATATATAGGTTCCCAGGCTAGGGGTCAAATCGGAGCTCTAGCTGCCAGCCTACGCCAGAGCCACAGCAACATGGGATCCAAGCCACGTCTGTGACCTACACCACAGCTCACGGCAATGCTGGATAGTTAACCCACTGAGCAAGGGCAGGGATCGAACCCACAACCTCATGGTTCCTAGTAGGATTTGTTAACCACTGCACCACGACGGGAACTCCTGTATGATCTTTTTTATATGTTGTTGGATTCAGTTGGCTACAATTTTGTGGACAAATTTTGCATTCATATTCATCAAAGATATTGGCCTATGATTTTCTTTTTTTGGTAGTACTTTTGTCTGGTTTTGGTATTAGGGTGATGGTGGCCTCATAGAATATTTTTGGGAGTGTTTCTTCTTCAACCTTTTGGAAAAGTTTAATAAGAGGGATGGGTGTAAGTTCTTCTTTGTATGTTTGGTAGAACTCACCTGTGAAGCCATCTGGTCCTGGACTTTTGTTTGTAGGGAGTGTTTTTACGACATATTCACTTTCATTTCTAGTGATCGGTCTGTTCAGTTGATGTGTGTCTTCTTGATTCAGTTTTGGTGGGCTATAAGTCTCTAGAAAGCTGTCCATTTCTTCTGGGTTGTCAAATTTGTTGGCATATAATTGTTCACAGTGTTCTCTTATGGTTTTTTGTATTTCTGCAGTATCCGTTGAGATTTCTCCCTTTTCATTTCTTATTTTATTTGGGATTTTTCTCTCCTCTCCTTGGGGAGTCTGGCCAGAGGTTTGTCGATTTTGTTTACCTTGTCAAAGAAGCAGCTCTTGCTTTTATTGATTTTTTTCTATTTTTTGAATCTCTGTTTTATTGATCTCCTCTCTGATCTTTATGATTGCCTTCCTTCTGCTGACTTTAGCTTTTGTTTGTTCTTTTACTAATTCATTTAGGTGGGGGGTTAAGTTGTCAGTTTGAGATCTTTCTTCTTTTCGAGGAAGGCCTGTACTGCTAAGAACTTCCCTCTAAGCACTGCTTTTGCATCATCCCATAGATTTTGCCTTTTTTCTTTTTTAGGCCCGCCCCTGTGGTATGTGGAGATTTCAAGGCTAGGGGTCAAACGAGCTGGAGCTGCTAACCTACACCACAGCCACAGCAGTGCCAGATCCAAACCGTGTATGCAGCCCACACCACAGCTCACGGCCATGGCAGGATTCTTAAACCACTGAGCAAGGCCAGGGATCGAACCTGTGTCCTCATGGGTGCTATTCAGATTCGTTTCCGCTGAGCCACGACAGGAACTCTGGTATCCCACAGATTTTGAATGGTTATTTCTTCATTATCATTTGTCTTGAGGTATGTTTTCATTTCCTTTTTGAGTTCCTCAGTGACCTATTGGTTTTTTACTTGCATGTTATTTAGTCTCCATGTAGTCAGTTTTTTCTCATTTCTTTGACTGTGGTTGATTTCTAGTTTCATGCCGTTGTGGTCAGAGAAGATACTTGAAATCATTTGTATACTTTTAAATTTGTTGAGGTTAGTTTTGTGCCCAGGATGTGGTCAGTCCCTGAGCATTCTCATGTGGTCAATCCAGGTGCACTTGAAAAGACTGTGTATATTCTGAGTTTTTTGGATGTAATGTCCTGAAAATATCAATTAAGGTTAACTTTTCTGTTTGTGTCCTTTAGGATCTCTGTTGCCTTATTGATTTCTGTCTGGAGGATCTGTCCATTGACATGAGCAGGGTGTTAAAGTCTCCTACTATGATTGTCTTCCCATCAATGTCTCCTTTTAGGTTGGTTAGTGTTTGTTGTGTGTATCTGGGTGCTCCTATATTAGGGGCATATATATTGGTGATTGTAATATCCTCTTCTTGAATGGATCCTTTTATCATTAAGTAGTGTTCTTCTTTGTCTTTCTTTATGGCCTTCATTTTAAGTCTATTTTGTCTGATACGAGTATTGCAATTCCTGCTTTCCTGTCTTGTCCATTGGCATGAAATATCTTTCCCCATCCCCTCACTTTCAATCTGTTTGTGTCCTTTGCCTTAAGGTGAGTCTCTTCTAGACAGCATATTGTAGGCTCTTGCTTTTTTTTTTTTTTTTAATCCAGTCTGGCAAACTGTGTCTTTTGATTGGAGCATTCAGTCCATGGCCATTTTAAACCTTGTTTTCCAGTTGATTCTGTTTCTCCTTTGTTCCTTTCCTTTTTAGGTTGGATGATGTCCTTTTATTTTATGCGTGTGTCCCTTTCTTTTTAGTTTTTGTGAAATGTTTGGGTTTGATTTGTTGTTGCCCTGTTTTTCAGGTATATTAACCGTTTCCTATTATCCGCTTGAGTTCTCGTCATGGCGCAGTGGTTAACGAATCCGACTAGGAACCATGAGGTTGCGGGTTTGATCCCTGGCCCTTGCTCAGTGGGTTAAGGATCCGGCATTGCCATGAGCCGTGAGCTGAGGTGTAGGTCACAGACGCGGCTCAGATCCCACCTTGCTGTGGCTCTGGTGTAGGCCAGTGGCTACAGCTCCGATTGGACCCCTAGCCTGGGAAATCCATATGCCACGGGAGCAGACCAAGAATAGCAAAAGACAAAAAAAAAAAAAAAAAACAGGAAAAAAATAAACCTATTGTCTGCTGGCTTTAGCCTGATAGTCATATAGGCTCAAACACATTCTTAAAAAAAAAAAAAAAAAAGTCCAGATTTTCTTACTTTTCTTCCCCACATTCTATGATTGTGAAGTTCTTTTTAAACATCTTCATGTTTGTCCTTTTGCTGTTCCTTGTTTTTACCTTCACTTTGACAATATGTTTTTTTCGGGGTTTTTTTTCTTTTTAGATCTGTGTACTGGTTTAAGTGTTTGCTTTCCAGTTGTGATTTCCTCCATCCTATTTCTTCTTAATTCTTTTTTATTTAGAGAAGCCCTTTCAGAATCTCTTTTCATTTTTATTTGTTGGAGAAATTCTTTATTTCTTCTTCTATTTGAAAGGATATTCTTGCTGGGTAGAGTATTCTAGTCTGCAAATTGTTCCTGTTTAGAACTCTTTTTTTTTTTGGTCTTTTTTCTCTTTTTATGGTGGCACCCATGGCATATGGAAGTTCCCAGGCTAGGGGTTGAATCAGAGCTACAGCTTCTGGCCTATGCCACAGCCACAGGCACACCAGATCCAAGCCGTGTATGTGACTACACCCCGGTTCACAGCAACACAGGATCCTTAACCACTAAGTGAGGCCAGGGATCAAACCTGCATCCTCATGGATGCTAGTTGGGTTTGTTAACTGCTGAGCCATGATGGGACCTCCCTGTTTAGAACTTTGAATCCATCTCGCCACTCTTTTCTAGCCTGGAGTGGTTGGTTTTTTTGTTTGTTTTTGTTTTCTTTTTTCCTTTTCTTTTTCTTCTTCTTTTTTTTTTTTTTTTTTTTTTTGCTTTTTAGGGCCACACCTGTGGCATATGGGGGTTCCCAGGCTAGGGGTCCAATCAGAGCTACAGCTGCCAGCCACAGCAATGCCAGGTCTGAGCCATGTCTGCGACCTACACCACAGCTCATGGCAACACCGGATCCTTAACCCACTGAGCCAGGCCAGGGATCAAACCCACAACCTCATGGTTCCTAGTTGCATTCATTTCCACTGTGCCATGAAGGGAACTCCTGGCCTGTAGTGTATCTGTAGAGAAATCAGCTGATAGCCTTCTGGGGATTCCCTTATAATTAACCCTTTGTGTTTCTCTTGCTGCCTTAAGAATCCTTTCTTTAACTTTTGCTGTTTTTATTATAATATGTCCTGGTGTGGGCCTGTTGGGGTTCAACTTGTTTGGAGCCCTCATGCTTCTGGTATCTTGACAACTGTGTCCTTTAGATTCGGACAGTTTTCAGCCATGATTTCCTCACATGTATTTTCAATCCTCTTTTATTTTCTTCTCCTTCTTGAATTCCTATTATGCACAGATTGGCCTGCTTTATATTATCCCATAGCTCTCATATTGCTTTCATGGTTTTTCATTTGGTTTTCTGTCTGCTGTCCTGATTGGTTGATCGCCATTATTCTATCTTCCAGGTCACTAATTCATTCCTCTGCATTATTAATTCTTCTCTTTCGTGCCTTTAACTCAGTTTGTATCTCTGCAAATGAATTTTCTATTTTTTCTTGGCTCCTCCTTAGATTTTCTAGTTTCTTGCTAAAGTCATCTGCATTATGTTTCTATATGCTCTTAATTCCTTCATAGTCACCCTTAATTCCTCCAGGATTTTCGCTGTCTCCCTTTTCAACTCAGTGTCTCTTCGACTTCAGTGTCTCTTTCATTGTGTGCTGCTTCAGGTAAATTCTCCCTTTCCTTTAACTGGGAATGATTCCTGGGTGTCTTCATTTCACTCATATTTTTCTTTTTCTGAGAGCTTATGGAAACCAACTACTGTAGTCTTGGAGGGCTATTTCTATCAAGAATGCCCCTTTGTATTTTGTCGGGGGTTACTATTTATTTTTGGTGTGGGAGTTTGAATATTTGCTATCTCTTCTTCGGTGTGAAGCAGGCTATTATTCCCCTGAGTGTGTTTCCAGGGAGAAAGAGGCAATGGGCAGGGATAGCCGTCAGGGCCTGGTTGCTGGGCTCTTGACAGTAGCAAGGACCTGCAGGAAGGTGGCACAAGCTCCTCCTAGTTGCAGGCCCTTGGAACGTAATGAGTCCTAGGCAGTTTTAGGAAATGCCTAGAGAATTTGGCAGTGGCAGTGGCAGTGTGAGTTCCCAGGGGAGGGAGAGCAACAACAGGTGGTTTTTGGTCACAATGCCCTTCTCTGTCGTGACCTCTGAGGTGCTTGGGGCTGCAAGTGGTGCCTGTTCAGGGACCCCTAGTAGTGGTGGGCCATGCCCACCTGGCTATAGGATAACTGCGATGGTTTTCCCTTACCACCCATAGAACATGCAAGAAATACTTCATCCTGCCTAGCCCATGCAGGGGGTGCTGCACAGGCTGCTCCTAATTGCAGGGTCCTGGGAAGTGACAGTGATGAGGCTCATGTGGGCACTGCCCAGAGCATTTGGTAGTGGCAGCAGGAGGGTGAGTGTGTTCACAGGGAGTGAGAGCAACAATGGGTGGTGCTCAGTTGCAATGCCCTCTTTTTGGCTGACCTCTGAGATGACTGGGGCCACAGGCAGAGCCTGTTCACAGACACCTAGTGGTGGTGGGCCACGCCTCCCTCTGGTTTCTGAGGTGACTGCTATGGTTTGTTCCCACTGCCTACAGATCACAAAAGAGGCGCCACATTGCTGCTGCCCTTGGCCCGCACAAGAGGTGCCTGGCCACCTGAAGCCCACAGAAGAGGCGCCCAGTCTCCTGCAGACCAAGCACGTGGCCTCTCACCATCTGCAACCCACACCAGAGGCACCCCATCCCCTGAGAGGCCATGCGTGCACCGGGAAAGAGATTCCTATGGTGGTCCCCCATTCCTCCTCTCACCATCCCCAGCAATGGCGCCTTGCTTCTCCTGCAGGCCCGGAGTCCTCCCAGCTTCCCTTGGGTGTGGCTGTTCTTCTCCCAAGCCCATGGCACACTACTCCCTAGGCTCTCAGTGTGTCTCCACACAGCCAGCCCTAGTCCTCTCCCTGGAACTGATCTCCAGAGCCTGTGTCTCAGTGCCCAGCCCCCACCGAAGCATCACACGCTGTGGTGTCAGGGCAGGTGCTAGTCAATTTGTTTCCACTGAGCCACGATACTGCCACCCATGGAACATGCAAGAAATGTTCTCTCCATGTAGTTATGTTTTTTTGATGTGTTTGTGGGAGAAGGTGAGCATAAGGCCCTACTCCTCCGCCATCTTGATCCTTCTACATTCTTTTTCTCATACTGTCTTCTGTCACGGTCCACCCCAAGAGACTGGATCTAGTTCCCTATGCTATACAGCAAGATCTCATTGCTTGTCCATTCTAAATGTAACATTTTGCATCTACCGACTCCAAAATCCCCATACATCCCACTTGCTTCCCCTCCCTCCTGACAACCCCAAGTCTGCTCTCCGTGTCCATGATCTGTTTGTTCTGTAGTTAGGATCATTTGTGCCATATATTTAATTCCACATGTAAGTGATATCATATGGTATTTATCTTTCTCTTTCTGACTTACTTCACTTTGCATGAGAATCTCTAGTTGTATCCATGTTGCTGTAAATGGAATATTTTGGCCTTCTCATAGCTGAGGATTATTCCATTGTATGTGGAATAATGGACCACATCTTCTTAATCCAGTCATCTGTTGATGGACATTTATGTTGTTTTCATGTCGTGGCTATTGTTGTATTTATTTATTGATTGCTTTTTAGGGCCGCACCCATGGCATGTGGAAGTTCCCAGGCTAGGGGTCCTATCAGAGCTACAGCTGCCAGCCTACACCATGGCCACAGCAACGTGGGATCCGAGCCGTGTCTGTGACCTACACCACAGCTCACGGCAATGCCAGATCCTTAACCCACTGAGCGAGGCCAGGGATCAAACTTGCATCCTCATGGTTCCTAGTCAGGTTCATTAACCACTGAGCCACAAAGGGAACTCCTCTCTGTCTTTTCATTGTGTCTAGTTTTCTGTGTGGCCTCCTTTTTGCAGACTACAGGATTATAGTCTCCCTTATTCTGGTGTCTGCCTCCTTGTGGGTAAGGTCGACAGAGGGGTTTATGGCTGGTTTTGTGATGGGTGGGACTAGTGCCTGCACACTGGTCAGTGGAACTTTGTCTTGTCTCTTTGGTGGGTGGGGCTTGTCTGTGGTTTTGATTAGAGGCGGCTGTGTGCCTGGGAGGACTTTAGGCAGCCTGTTTGCTGATATTTGAGGCTGTGTTTACAGCCTGTTTGCTGTTTGGCCTGGGGCTTCTCGGCCATGATTTGGCTGAAAAATATGGGAAGCAGATTTTTCTAAAATGGTGACTGCCAGGGGAGCTCATGCTAATTATTATTCCCTGGGACGACTGCCTCCAAAGTGCTGTCCCCACAGTGAGCTACAGTCACCACTCCTTTCCTGGGAGACCATCAAAGACCCACAAGTAGGTCTGACCCCGATTTGTATGGAGTGACTGCTTTGGCCTGGGACCCGGTGCGCATGAAACCCTGTGTGCGCCCTCCAAGAATGGAGTCTCTGTTTCCCCCAGGCCTGTGGAGCTCCTCACTCAAGCCCCACTGGCCTTCCATACCAAATGCTCTGGGGGCTCCTCCTTCCAATGCCAGGCCCCCAGACTTTTTTAGGTTCAACCTCATTGTGGTATTTTGGCTTTATGAATCTAGATGTCCTTTTTCTTTCCTAGATTTGTCGGACAGTTAGCCATCAATTCTTTCAAAAGCCCTTCTCCTTTCTCTTCTGGAACTCCCATTGTGTTATGCTGTTATTCTTGATTGTGCCCTAGAATTTCTGTAGGTATTATGGAGTCTTTCATTCCTTTGGACTTTTGGTCCTCTGAGTAGACGAATTCAAATCACCTGTCCTCAAGTCCACCAATTCTTTCTTGTGCTTGGGCAAGACTGCTTTGGAAGCTCTTTATGGAATTTGTTGGTGCGGTCATCACATTCTTTGCTCTAGAATTCATTTTTGATGGTTTCTATCTCTTTTGAACCTGTCATTCTGATCATGTACTGCTTTCTTTAAATGTGCCTAGTTCTCTCTCTGAAATGTCTTTTCACTCAATGAGGTTTTTTTAACATGATGATTTTGAATATATTTTCATGCAATACATTGATCTCTCTTTCTTTGGGGTCAGTTACTGGAAGTTTGT
Organism: Phacochoerus africanus; assembly: GCF_016906955.1. Classification (NCBI taxonomy): domain Eukaryota; kingdom Metazoa; phylum Chordata; class Mammalia; order Artiodactyla; family Suidae; genus Phacochoerus; species Phacochoerus africanus. The sequence continues at coordinate 96,788,049 of NC_062546.1, forward strand.
TTTGTTCCTTTGGAGATGTCATGTATCCCAGATTGTTTGGGACCTTTTTGGCATGTGTTGCTGTTGTAAAACTTAGATCTTGGGATATGCTGGTTGCCTGTGGGGTTCTGCCCATAGAAAAACTTGGGAAGCCTCATTAATTCCCACTGAGGACCATGCTGTTGATGGCAACCTGGGATGAGCAGCCAGGGACCAAAGTGTGAGAAAAAGTGCTCTCCCTTGTCTCTAGCACCCGCCAGCCCAGCTAGCCTGCACAGGGGCCTGGGGAGGGCAGCCTGAGAGCCACAGATCTGCAAATCCCCCATCTGATTCAGTCCCCTCCTTTTTTTATTTTTAAAGCTCCCCAAGTGGTTCCAGTGTGCAGTTACAATTGGCAGCCCTGGCATAGGATCCAGCCTTGGCCTAAGGGTTTCACTTTAGTTATCTACACTGCCAGGGAGACTATGAATTCTCACTCTCATCTCTGTAAACCAGTATCTTCACGTCCAAATTGACCTCCTTGAGGAAAGTAAATAAGCCACTTAGAAATTCCAGTTCATATGCTCCTCACACCCAGGTCAGTTCCAGGTCAAGGTCGGAAGGATAGTTGGAGAAAAGGAAGTTGCCTCCTGTATCTAGCGACCTGTCTGTTTTTGAAAAGAGATTCAGCAAACATGTACCTTCCTTATGTTTGAGGCACTCTGATACTTTCTAGTATACTGTATTTATTTGTTTTTTCAAATTCAGCTTAGAAAGCAGATGATTTCTTGTGCCCGTGTTCCCTTCAGCCACAAATGAGACCTGAACTGGTCCGTCCAGAATGTCACAGGTCCAGCACAAAAACCCCAAAGGGACCTTTTTGATATGAGCCAAGTGGGTCTCACAGTGGTCGAGGAGATCAGAACGGCCAGAGGTGTTCCTGATGCACTGAGTCCAGTTCCAAACAGAAGGCGTGCAGTCCAAAAAGTGGTACCAGCGTCCGTGGCCTCTGGGCTTTCCTTGCTTCTGCTCCTGTGCTTTCCATGGGGGTACAGATTTATGTGGTCCTCTCCCCCATCTTCCTACCTTTGGGCTTCAGCTGGAACAGCTGCTTCTTCCTCCACTTTGTTTGCAGAGCATGTGGGTGTCTCGGAGGATGGCGCCAAGGCCAGGAGCGGGTTTCCTTCTGATCAGCGCTGATGATGCCCCCACCAGACTGATGTCAGGAGCCACCATTCAGATCCAGCCTATCATTTGTAAATCACTGAATTTGAGTGACCTATAAATCTATAGGAATAGCCTTAAAGCAGGCCCTTGGGTGAGAGCAGCAGGGAACTTAAGATGTATAGCATTGGCATTCAAGCTGTGGCCCAGTGGGTTAAGAATCCCCCTGCAGTGGCTCAGGTGGCTGTGGAGGTGTGGGTCTGATCCCTGGCCCAGAGCAGTGGGTTAAAGGACCCTGCATTGCCACAGCTGTGGCTCAGATTCAGTCCCTGGCCTGGGAACTTCCACATGCTATGGGCACAATCCCCCCCCCCCAAAAAAAAGGATTTGTAGTATAATGTCACTTACCAAAGCAAAAATCACAACACATGCACACACAAATATACACAATAGTTAAGGGTATACATGAAACACATTAAAGGCAGTACCACTGGAGGAATGAAATAAGGAAAATAACCTCCTGGAGGATCAGGAATGCAAGGTTGGCTGATGTGTATGATCTGAGAATGGTTGGCTGGGCTCCAACAAAACAGAAAGTTGGGGGAGTGTGTCCATTGGAAAAGGTTGAGAATCATGTCACTATCCAGAAAAAAATGAAAAGCCGGAGAACAGTGCACTGAGAACTCTGGAAATATATTTTAAAAATCAGTTGATAAGGTCAGAGACCAAATATCATCCAGACCAAATGTGGAAGAGAGGAAGAGGTGTCCCCTCATCATCAACAAGTGATACCATCTGAAAAGGGGGTGGCCAGCCTAGGACCAGGCAGAGAGGGGTCTGAGAGGCCTGGCAGGTCAGTGCCTACACCCGTGCTCCAGAGGAGGGGGCTCAGGCAGGGGGAGGGGCTCTCTGTGGAGTGTGCAGCCTTTTCCTGCCAGAGTCTCTGCTGCCCAGGAGGCTGTGACTTATACCTTGAGACCCTGCCCCCAGCCCTTGGTTACAGCTTTCCTGGCCCAGGACCCCCAGCCCCAGAGTCCCCAGCTCTCAGGCCATCTGCCTCCCTTTAAACTGAGCGGCCAGCTGTCCTGGACTAAGGACATTCTCTCTTGGGAGCCTGCAACAGGAAGGCTCTGGCATCTGGGCAGGGAGATGGTCTGGGTCTCAGGCAGGCAGAGTTTCAGGAACAAAACCTGGGGCCAGCTGGGGAGGCTGGAAGGAGGGAAACAGGCCCTGAACTGGTTATTAGCAATAGAAAAAAAATTAGCAATGAAGAGAGATTTCCTTTTGGTTTTGTTTTAATGTACAAAAGAAATGATTCCAAAATGGAATCTCCCATTTGTAAAATCTTGTGCATTTTATTTATTGGGGTCATATCTTTTGATCGATAGAATATTTTGTTTTGTTTTTGTTTTGTTTTGTTTTGTTTTGTTTTTGGTTGCCTCAGGAGTGTGTGGGAGATTCGAGGGCCAAGGAGCAATCCTGTACCACAGCAGTGACAGTGACAGAGTTTAACCGATTGAGCTACTAGAGAGCACCAGATAGAATATTTTAATTTATTTTTCATTTATTTTTGTTGTCTTTTTTTTTCAGTGCTGTCCCTGTGGCATATGGAGGTTCCCAGGCTGGGGTCGAATAGGAGTTGTAGCCTCCAGGCTACACCAGAGCCACAGTAACGTGGGATCCGAGCCGCGTCTGCAACTTATACCACAGGTCACGGCAACATCGGATCCTCTACTCACTAAGCGAGACCAGGGATCCAACCTGCGTCCTCATGGATGCTAGTCAGGCTCGTTAACTGCTAAGCCACGAAGGGAACTCCCCAAAAGAATATTTTGAAAACAGAGCAAACATCACAAGATACACTTGAGCCTGACTTCCTTTCTCTGAAACTCATGCTTGCGCATGTGTAGACAGTCTAGTACTGTGGTCTGTAGAGACGAGAGCACCCTATAAGTTATAGGGAAATATTTCACCAAATACCCTTTCCTGACAGCCTCTTTCAAATGTTTGGCAAGCATTTCTTTTCTTTTAACTTTCTGGCCTGCACCTGCAGCACATGAAAGTTCCCAGGCTGGGGTGGAATCGGAGCCGCAGCTGCCCATGAATGTCACAGCCACAGCAACGCCAGGTCCGAACCGCATCTGGGACCAACACTGCAGCTTGTGGCAATGCTGGAGCCTTTACCTTCTGTTGAGGCCAGGGATTGAAACTGCAACCTCATGGAGACTAGTTGGGTTCTTAACCTGCTGAGCCACAATGAGACCTCCAGGACGCGTGTCTAATTTGCAAAGCTTTAACCTACTTCTAAGCCTCCGGTGCCTCCTGGTTTCTCAGCAGGTTAAGGATCCAGAGTTATTATTGCCGTAGCTCTTATCACTACTGTGGTGTGGGTGCAGTTCCTGGCTTGGGAACTTCCACATCCTGCAGGTTCAGGAAAAAAACCAGTAAGACAATAAAACACCTGAAATGCTATGCAGTATTAAGTCAGTTACATTTTTTTAAACCAATTGAGAAAACTCACAATATACCTTTTTAAAGCAGAAGGAAACCTACAGAAATGAATCCTGAAAAAACACTGTGACGTAAATACTATGATGGAACAGGCAATTCCTTATAGTATTAATTCACTTCATGAAGCCTGGCCAGCACCACCTGCTGCTGTCCGTTCAGTCCAGTCCAGGTTTCCCCAGGCGTCCTTGTCACTGAGATGGGCCAGGGTGTCCACCACTTTGTCCTCTGTGAACACAGAGGGCTCAAAACTGCTGTTGCTGCTGTGACTCAGAGGAGGGTGGGGCATCCGGTGTCTGGGACTCGGATCCCCGGAGAGCTGGCGGCCACCTTAAGGCAGTCACTATGGCCTGCCCTGGAAGCTTCTCGAGAACATAACCCAGTGGCTCAGAAGAGATGCAAGCTCCTGGAAGGAGGGGTTCCCCGTGGTCGCTCCCTCCACCTGATCATCCCACAGTCCACCTGAGGAAGCAGCGTGTCCTGCTCTGACTCACTGGACTGATGAATCCGGTCAACACAAAGGAGGGTTTTCCTCTTGAAAGCTCTTCTCCTTCTGGGCTTGTTTGATGCCATTGTCCATGTTGGTTGTCTCACTGACCTTGGTTGCCGACAATGTCAGGAATCTTATGCAGGGTTCTTGTGGCTGTTGGTGATGACGTGGGCCTGCATGGTCTTGCCTCAGCCCGGGACTCTCACAGGATGAGTGAGGGCACCCGGTTGGCCTCCAGCAGGGAGCTCAGCAGCATCTCTGTCCCCATGGCCCGGCCCTGCCCCTTGTAGTCCTACAGCAGGGGAGGGGGGCATGGCGCAGCCCAGCAGCTTCCCCTCCAGCACCTGCTACACCTCTTTGGCAACCTGCACCTGCCCCTGCACCATCTCATCCCCAAGAACATCCAAAGACAATAGACCTAAGAATTCAAAGTCATGAGAGCACCTGCCCAATGAACATGTTAAGATGTGGATGAAGACACTGAAGATGCAGTGACTTGGACAGAGGCCTGTGCTCATGGACGCAAAGAATGAGTAGCACTCAAATGCCCCTCCACCCAAACAGACACATGCAACGCAAGTCCTGCCAGACTTCCAATGGCATTTTTCTCAGAAACTGAACTGATGAGCCTGATGTTCGTATGGAACTACAAAGGACCTGACCTGCCAAAGGGGATCCCTGAGAAACCAGGGCAGTTGCAAGAGGAAACACACCCCCTGACGTCAAACCATCGAATGAAGCTACAATCACCAGACAGTGTAGACGCTATAAAATTAAAACATTTCTACTTGGTGAAATACTTCCTCTGCACCACAGCACATGGACTAGTATCCCTGAGGACTCAGGTTTGACCCTTGGCCTCACTCAGTGGTTAAGGATCCAGCATTACCATGAGCTGTGGTATAGGCCACAGACGCAGCTCTGATCTGGTGTGGCTGTGGCTGTGGCATAGGCCAGCAGCTATGGCTCTGATCTGACCCTTAGCCTGGGAACTTCCATATGCTGGGTGAGGACTTAAAACAGTACAAAACAAACAAAAGAACAAATATGAACCAAATAAACAAAAAAATACAGATGATTTTTTGGTCCTCAGGCTTTATTGCAGAAGCTGTGATGATCATAAACTAGTCTGAATTTTTATGCCATGCCCTATGTCCCAAATCTCTTTCATTTTTGGTGCCACTCTTCAAAGTACAGCCAGTTATAGAAGCAATTCAAAGTCCTTTCCTTTCCTGTAAGGCTAATGTATGTATCTACCTTTTTTTTGTTGTTGGTTTTTTTTTTTTTTTACTTTTTTTAGGGTGGTACCCACGGCATATGGAAGTCCCCAGGCTAAGGCTAAGGGTTGAATCAGAGCTACAGTTGCCGGCCTACACCACAGCTCACAGCAACGCCAATCCTTAATCCATTGAGTGAGGCCCGGGATCAAACCTGAATCCTTGTGGATCCTAGGCAGGTTCGTTAACCACTGAGCCACGAAGGGAACGATCTCTCATTTTTAAAGAAAGCGCTAAAAATGAGGTAGGGCATTACTTGTAATTAATTCTCATTACTTGTAATTAATCTGTGAGTAGTACTGAGTAAGATGGCAGATGTATGACCGCTTGCATAGATTGCTGCTTGTCTTTTGAGGGGCAAAGTTACAATACCAAAGCCTGTTTTTATTTTGAAATATTTCAGGTAACCTGGTGGGGTCAGTGGGTTAAGAATCCGGCATTGTCCGTGCTGTGACTCAGGTTGCTGCTGTGGCTTGGGTTCCCTCCTTGGCCTGGGAACTTCCCCATGTGGGTGCAGCCCAAAGAAAGTACAGAAAATAGCACAATGAGCACCTGGTACCTCTCCCCAGCTTTAAGAAGTAACCCTTACAAATTCAGTTGAAGCCCCCTGTGTACCTCTCTTGAGCCACTTCTGCACTGCTCCAGGGAAATTCCTGTCTCCCTTTTTGCACAGACTTTTCCGAAGGTGGCTTTTCCCTTTCCCTAGACCTATGCACATGTGTTTCTTTCTTCACAGGTCACCAGAGTGACCTTTCCATTTCAACTCTATTGCATGTTGTATGGAACGGTAAGAGCATTCACAACAGGGGAGCTGAAAAGTGAATCTATGTATGAGGTTGGAATCTACCTTAAAATCTAGCCAAAGTAATGTCAGACTCTAGCGCTGCACTGTATGCAGAACAAAATGGGCAAAGTAGATCTGGGAGTAACCTAATGAAATAATCCTTTTAGGAAGATTAGTCCAGTAGCAGCAGTGTGGAGCAGTGGTCTGAAAGGACGCATGAGTGGCTAGCTCATTTTAACTGATTTTTTTTGCTTCTGATTACCCTTTGTTAGTGAGATTTTGTTTGGCTTTCCAAACACTCACTTTCTTGCAAGAAGAGAAAGGAGCTTGGTAAAACGCTTAATTATGAGTGTTTTCAATTTTTAGGATTTGGGGGATTGCTTCTGCCCCCATTTTAGAGTCTGTTGACAATGAAGTGAATGTATAGTGGCTTTTAGTTTTCTGCTTTCAGGGGTGGTGATTTTTCTACCTGCCAGTGCCAGAGATGCAAGTAAAGCTGCCTGACCATTTTCTCTGGGCTGTTGCAGCCCTCTGCTGATCTATGGATGTTGCACAGTTTAGAGCCTTGTAGGGCTAGAAAGAGGTCAGCAAGCATTGCAACACATTTTCAGAAACTCAGAGCCTTAAAAGTCATTCACTGCTAATTCTGTCCATTGTAGATGAGTAGTTTTATATACTGACCTTAAATATTCTGGAAATAAATAGCTATAGCTCTCTCTCTATGTGTATATATATATGATATCAAAGGAATATAAATATCAAAGGGAAATAGTTATAAACACAACTTCCTGTTTTCCTTCCTACAAAAATTCCAAATGAATTGTGAGAATGTGAACTTCTCATATGGTTGGTCCAATGTTTGACAGGCAAAAAAAAAAAAAATCTTTTTACCACTAATCTCTTTTGTAATATTATCTGATGGAGTAATGAGAATGAGAATTTTCTTCCTTTTTTTTTTTTTTCTTTTTTGGTCTTTTTAGGGCCCTATGCTTGGCATATGGAAGTTCCCAGGCTAGGAGGTGAATTGGAGCTGTGGCCAGGGGTTCGAGCCACAGCTATAACAAGTTTTTTTTTTTTTTTAATTTGAGGTATTGTTAATAAAAAAAATGAGGAAAGTACTTAAGAACTTAAAGTGTTGTTAAGTCATGACTCTTAGGTAAATTACTTTTAGAAGATAAATATAAGCGATACATGCGAATTGCTTCTTTTAACTTACTTTCAAAGCATTTTTACATCTTGTTGCTGGAGCCAGAGACGTGATTGTCATTCTGGCGGCCTTGCTTCTGTTCACTCCTTCTCACAGTCTGGTTGTTACACTTGAAGTGGCCTCCCTGTCTCTCCTCTAGCTCCTCTTTAGTCTGTCTTCCATAGTTTCACCAACAGCACCTTTTAAAATGTGCTGCTCAAATGGTGTCACTACTTTTTCAAATCCTTCAGTTGGTTTTGTCAGAGTTTTCCTGTGGTGCAGGGGTTTAACGATCTAGCGTGGTCCCTGCAGTGGCTTGGGTTGCTGCTGTGGCTTGAGTTTGATCCCCGGCCTGGGAACTTCCACATGTCGTGGGCATGGACAAAGAAAAAAGAAAAAAGAATTGCTGTTGTCCTTATACAGACAACTGAAAAGGTGCTTCCTGTCGTGATCCCTTCCTCCTTTCTTTAGCCTCGTTTTCTACCCTACTGTGCCTTGGTTTTTGCTGTCTGTTCAGTGCAGCCTCCTCTCTTTTGTGACCGTGTGTTGTCTCTTGGTCTGGAATACAGTCATCATTTTCTTGGGGTGACATGGTGTGGAACAGAACCAGGAAACCTTGTGCTGAAAATCAGCCGTGGCTTCCTTTGGGGAGATATAATAAAGCTCTCAAACAGTTGGGCTGTCTAAGTATGACTCTGTCTTACACCATTGGTTTAACCTTGTGGAATTTGTTTGTTTCTTCTTTTGTCTTTTAGGGCTGCACCTGCGGCATATGGAGGTTCCCAGGCTAGGGGTTTAATTGGAGCTACAGCTGCTGGTCTATGCCACAGCCACTGCAATGCCAGATCCGAGCCACACGTGCAACCTACACCACAGCTCACAGCAATGGCGGATCCTTAACACACTGAGCAAGGCCAGGGTTCAAACCCGCAACTTCATGGTTCCTAGTCAGATTCGTTTCTGCTGCGCCCCAGTGGCAACTCCCAAATTTGGAAAGTAATACACACAAATAGCTAAACCAAATGACTGTTTACAGTGCATTTACTCGGTATAGTCTTCTGAATTGACTGTCATGCTCAGATTCCTAAAGGATAAAATACACAGGAGCACAACTGAAAGTGCACCTGTATTTACTAGATTGGGCTTCTGCCCTGCGTCTTTTGCTTCCTTTCCTATTCTGATGGCTGGGTTGGAAAATATAAAATACATAAAAGTACCTTTTTCCTCTTTTCCTCTCTCTCTGAAGCAGTTCTCTCACCTGCCTTCTCATTATTCTCTCCCCTTGGGTTCTAACCAGAACACTGCGGCTCTCCAGTGGAGAAACTGGAGAGCTTCCAGCAAACCAGGTGGAAGCCGACCTGGTTTATTATTTTTAAAATTTGTCTTTTCACATTGCACAGGTAGTACATGTTCATTATAGAAGCTGTGTACAATAGGCCATAAGAACTCCTTAAGGAGTTGAAAAAATATTGTCTTAAGGATGGTGTGGAAGACAGTTTTCCATCTTTTTCATGTCGTTGGTTAAATTTGTGATTTTTATGATACTCATTTCTTGGTCTGGAATATGACCATCATATGCTTGTGGGAAAATGGCATAGACTAGTTACCAGGAACCACTGTGGTGAAAATCAACCAAGGCTTGCTTTAGGAAGGCATGATAAAAGCAAGCACAAACCTTTTCCATAGATGCATTTCCACTTGGATTGTTTTAAGTGGTTTTGGTAATGGGGGGAGTCCATTTAATGTCCCAGAAGCATGGCCATTTACCTTGAGGATTTTCCATTTTACTTTAAGGGCACTTTTTAAGTGTGAGGTAACTAAGCTTTTGGTCTTTGTTAAGATAGGAAATATTTAGTCTGTATGTCTAATGGTTTATTCTTTTTTGCATGGGGGAACACATCAGTAAAGATGTCATAATTGTCCAGTAACTTAAGCTACCACTTCTGTATTCATAGAAAAATAAAACGGGAGTGAAATTGTTCTAAACCTCTTATTCTGGAAGCAGACTTTTAGGAAAATAGGAGCTCTTCAGTGTTATCTAGCCTAAATTTCCTTTCAGGAAGGAACAGAAATACGGAGATGTGATGAATGTCAATCAGAAAGTCAGTGGTAGATCTCAGAATAGACTCTTGAGACTCGAATCCCAGATCAAATCCCAGAGAAAGCGATAGTCACTTCCTAACCGAACGCCTCTTAGGGGTCATTGAATTCTGTTGCTATAATTTGGTCCTTTACGAGTCCCATATTTTTTCTCAAAACAGTTTTAGAGGAAGCATTTTTACCCTCAACAAAACTGCAGCCCAGTGAAAGCTGGAACTGGAGAAAAGTTGGGCACTTGTATTCCATGCTTCTGGTCCTAGCTTTACTGTCTTTCGACAGAATGTAAAATTGGTGGTAAAATTAGAGGGCGGCATTTGACTATTTTATATGCACCCAGGCCTATGTGTGGTAGGATATGATTTTATTTACTTCTTTTAGCCTAATTGTTTTGAGCTTTACCATTCCGTATTATAGATGAAGAAAGTAAGATTGAAAAAATTAAGTGCATGTTCTGGGGATATCTGCACGATATGGCAAAGTGTGGACACTCCCTTCGTTTCAATAACATATATGGAAATGCGATGATAAAAATTTAAAAAAACACAGCCGAGCTTGAAAGCAAGAAAGAGGAATATGCAGGTGTCTAAAAGGAAAAAGAACTCGACATCATAATAGGAAAGAGAAATCGAAGCCCTGTCCCATAAGGAAACTGGATGACTACTTAGTGTGCGAGCTTTAAGGCAGCCCTGGAATCCATAGGCCCAGCAATGGCGGGGAGCTGCACCCGCACAGGAAGGGTCTGCATTATTTATGAATGGGGCCTAAAGAAAAGTCTGTGTACCGGACTGGGGTTATACTTCCTGGTACTTCTTCTTCCTATCCTTTTATTGTCAACCATTTTAGTATCCTATTTCAGTCTCTTTTATACAGTCAATTGCTGAATCTTATTTGTATCCAACCCCAGAGACCCTTTGGATGAAAGAGTTTATCCATTTTCATTTATTATAATCAATGTAATCAATGTATTGTAGTAACACATACATTGGCGATTATTCACATTCTTTTCATTGTATGTCCATCCGTTTCCCACACTGTCATAATTTTATAAATACATATTTAACGTATTTCAGCGTGTATGCTTTCTTCCCTTCGAATACGACAAGTACGTTGACCACTTTCTCACTTTCCTCTGGCCTCTTCCACCCCACCTCCTACCCCTGCAGTGTCCCAGCAGCCATGCTCATGTTTTGTAGAATTTTACTTCTGGATTTTTAGGGGTCTTCTTCAAGCATTCATCTGTAATTTTCCTTTTTATGTGAAACGTTAGGTGTATCAGGTCATTTACTAAGTCCCACCTATCACATGATGTTCTAATAGATACATTTTAGTTCTTATTTGAGTGCCTACTGGAAAGCAATTTTCAGGTTATTTGTATGTATATATTCTAAGGCCTTTATATACCTGAAAATATCATTGGTAAACCCTCATTTTTAAATGATAGCTTCATTTGATGAGAGATTTTTGGTTTGAAAGTCTCTTCCCTTAACATTTTGAAATATTGCTCTATTGTTTTCTTGCCTCTCATGTTGATCTTCGGAAGTTCTGACGTCGATGCGATTTCTTTTCCTATGTGTGACCTGCAGTTCCTCTCTAGAAGATTTTGGAATGTTTTGCTTACCTTTTTTGGTTTCTGGTGTGTCTGGGTGTAGTTCCTTTCCTCCCTTATTTGGCACTCGGATTCATATTCATTCCCTCGTTCATTCATTCTTTCATTTAACAAACATTCATTTGTTGGGAGTCTACTTTGTGCCAGGTTGTATTCCAGACACTTTGATCTGAGATTTTTGATCTTTCCTCAGTTCTGGAAAATTATTGCTTATTTTTTCAAATATTTGGTTCATATTATTTTTTCTCTCTGGGAATTCGGTTATATAAATTCTGTCCCTTCTACCTTCTCTCCGTATCTGTTAACTTTAGTATGTTCCTTTAAAAAACATCCTTTCCTGGAGTTCCCGTCGTGGCTCAGTGGTTAACGAATCCGACTAGGAACCATGAGGTTCTGGGTTTGATCCCTGGCCTTGCTCAGTGTGTTAAGGATCCAGCATTGCTGTGAGCTGTGGTGTAGGTCGCAGACTTGACTCGGATCCTGTGTTGCTGTGGCTCTGGCATAGGCTGGCGGCTATGGCTCTGATTCAACCCCTAGCCTGGGAACCTCCATATGCCATGGGAGCGCCCCAAGGAATGGCAAAAAGCCAAAAAAAAAAAAATCCTTTCCTGATGCGTTCAGCAACAATCCTCTGCCTGATCTGATAGCTCACTAAGTCATTCTTTGGTTTATCCATTCTATTATTTATCTAATTTGTAGAGTTCCATATTTCAATTATTATTCTGTCATACTCTGCATTTCTTCTTGCTTCTGTTTAGTTCTGCTGCATATTATCAACATTCCTTAATTTCCTTGAGGATTTTTTTTTGTCTTTTTAGGGTCGCACCCACGGCATAAGGAAGTTCTCAGGCTACGGTCAAATTGGAGCTGTAGCTGCCGGCCTATGCCACAGCCACAGGAATGTGGGGTTCAAGCTACATCTGTGACCTACACCACAGCACATGGCAATGCCAGATCCTTAACCCACTGAGCCAGGTCAGGGATCAAACCTACATTCTCATGGATACTAGTTGGGTTTGTTTCTGCTAAGACATGATGAAAACTCTCTTTGAGGATTTTAAACACTTTAAAAATATTCGTAAGTCTGTTTCATTAATTCTGCACCGTATAATATAAATGGTTTAGGCTGAGTTTAGATTTTACTCTAAGTTCAGTAGGAAACCAATAGTTTTAAGAGATCTAAGTGTTCCCTGGTGTCACTGCAGTTAAGGACTTGGTGTTGTCACGGCTGTGGCTTGGGTTACTGCTGTGGCTAGGGTTTGATCCTTGGCCTGAGACTCTGCACATTTTGTGAGCAGGGCCAAAAAAAGAGAGAGAGCTCTGATCACTCTGATTGCTGCTTGTAGAAGAGGGGTGTGTGTGTGTGTGTGTGTGTGTGTGTGTAAGAGAGAGTAGGGTAAGAATAGAAGCAGGTAGGCAAAGTTTTTGCACTAGTCAAGTGACGATGTTGGCTTGGGATGGGTAGCAATTGAGATGGAAAGACATCGATTTAATTTGGTATAAGTTTTTGAGATGAAGTCAATGTTTTGGAACTTTTCACTTAAACGAAAATGGTGGATGGTGCCGCCATTTATTGAAATAGAGAAGATGGTTGGCTGAGTGTGGAGGAGGAAGTTTGACAGGGAAATTTAAGAATTTTTCTATGGTATTTTTGGGGTTTGATGTGCCTATTAGACATCCATGTGAAGATGTCAAGTAGGCAGTAGAATATTCAAATATGGAGTTTTGGACTCATTCTATGAGGCCACCATCACCCTGATGCCAAGACCAGACAAAGATACCACAAAAAAAGAAAAATACAGGCCAATTTCACTGATGAACATCGATGCAAAAATCCTCAACACAATACTAGCAAACCACATCCAACAATACATTAAAAGGATTGTACATCATGCTCAAGTGGGACTTACCCCAGGGATGCAAGGGTTCTTCGATATCCACAAATCCATCAGTGTGATACACCACATTAACAAACTGAGGAATAAAAACCATATGATCCTCTCAACAGACATGGAAAAAGCCTTTGACACAATCCAACACCCATTTCTGATAAAAACCCTTCAGAAAGTGGGCATAGAGGGAACTTACCTCAACATAATAAAGGCCATATATGGAGTTCTCGTTGTGGCGCAGTGGTTAATGAATCCGACTAGGAACCATGAGGTTGCGGGTTCGATCCCTGCCCTTGCTCAGTGGGTTAACGATCCGGCATTTCCATGAGCTGTGGTGTAGGTTGCAGACGCGGCTCGGATCCCGCGTTGCTGTGGCTCTGGTGTAGGCCGGTGGCTCCAGCTCCGATTCGACCCCTAGCCTGGGAACCTCCATATGCCATGGGAGCAGCCCAAGAAATAGCAAAAAGACAAAAAATAAATAAATAAATAAATAAATAAAGGCCATATATGACAAACCCACAGCGAACATCATTCTCAATGGTGAAGAGCTGAAAGAATTCCCACTGAGACCAGGAACAAAACAAGGATGTCCTCTCTCACCACTACTCTTCAACATAGCTTTGGAAGTCCTAGCCATGGCAGTCAGAGAAGTAAAAGAGATAAAAGGAATCCAAATTGGAAAGGAAGAAGTAAAACTATCACTATTTGCAGATGACATGATACTATACCTCGAGAATCCTTAAGACTCTACCAGAAAACTGTTAGAGCTCATCCATGAATTTGGCAAAGTCACAGGATAGAAAATTAATACACAGAAATCAATGGCATTTGTATATACTAACAGTGAAAGATCAGAAAGAGAAATTAGGGAAGCAACTCCACTTACCATCACATCCAAAAGAATAAAATACCTAGGAGTAAACCTACCTAAAGAGACAAAAGACCTGTATTCTGAAAGCTATAAGACACTGATCAAAGAAATCAAGGATGCCACAAATATGTGGAAAGACATACCGTGCTCTTGCACTGGAAGAGTTAATATCAAAATGACTATACCACCCAAGGCAATCTACAGATTTGATGCAATCCCTATCAAATTACCAAGGACGGTTTTCACAGAACTCGAACAAAATATTTTCAAGTTTGTTTGGAAGCACAAAAGACCCAGAATAGCCACAGGCATCCTGAAAAAGAAAAATAGAGCTGAAGGAATCAGGCTCCCAGACTTCAGACTATACTACAAAGCAACAGTCATCAAAACCATAGGGTACTGGCACAAAGACAGAAATAGAGATCAGTGGAACAGGATAGAATGCCCAGAATGAAACCCACGCAACTACAGCCAACTCGTCTATGACAAAGGAGGCAAGGATATACAATGGAGAACGGACAGCTTGTTCAATAAGTGGTGCTGGGAAAACTGGACAGCCACATGGAAAAGCATGAAAGTAGAACACTCCCTAACACCATACACAAAAAGAAACTCCAAATGGATTAAAGACCTAGATATAAGACCAGACACTATCAAACTCCTAGAGGAACACAGAGGCCAAACACTCTCTGACATCAACGACAGCAACATCTTCTCAGATCCACCTATCAGAGTATTGACAATAAAAAGAAAAATAAACAAATGCGACCTACTCAAAGTTCAAAGTTTCTGCACAGCAAAGGAAACCCTAAACAACACAAAAAGACAACCCACAGAATGGGAGAAAATCTTTGCAAGGAATCGACTGACAAGGGATTCATCTCCAAAATTTATAATCACCTTCTGCAGCTCCATACCAAAAAAGAAAAAACAAACAACAAACAACTGCATCCAAAAATGGGCAGAAGATCTAAACAGACACTTCTCCAGAGAAGACATACAGATGGCCAAAGAACACATGAAAAGATGTTCAACATCACTCATCAGTAGAGAACTGCAAACCAAAACCTCTAGGAGGTACCACCTTACACTGGCCGGAACGGCCATTATCAAATAAATGCTGGAGAGGGTGTGGAGGAAAGGGAACACTGTCAGTTGGAATGTAAATTGGTACAACCACTGAGGAAGAGAGTATGGAGATTCCTCAGAAAACTACAAACAGAATGATCCTTTGATCCAGCAATCCCACTCCTGGGCATCTATCCAGAGAGAACCGTGACTCCAAAAGATACATGTCCTCCATTGTTCATTGCAGCACTATAGACAATAGCCAAGACATGGAAACGCCCTAAATGTCCATCAACACAGGAGTGGATACAGAAGATGTGGCACATATACACAACAGACTATGACTCAGCCATTAGAAAGGAAAGAAATAATGACATTGGCAGGAGCATGGATGGACCTAGAAAGGATCATGCTCAATGTAGTTAGACAGACAGTGAGACACAGCGTCCTATGCTATCTATCACTTACGTGTGGCATCTCCAGAAAGACATGATGAACGTCTTTGCAGAACAGATAGTGACTTGCAGACTTTGAAAACTTATGGTTTCCAAATGACACAGGTTGGGGGGTGAGGGCATGTACTGCAGGTTTGGGATGGAAATTCTATAAAATTTGGTTGTGATGATTGTTGTACGCCTATGAAGGTAAGAAAATTCACTGAGTAATTTAAAAAAAAGAAACTGCAACTTTTCAGGTTTTGTAATATTAAAGAATATCTGTAATTATTTGAAAGTATTTATATTAAAATGCTGCTCCCTTTCCAGCTACAAAAAAAAGATAATTCAGAGCAAAATATACTGATAAGATATAATCACAAAAATACTTTAGACTTCCTTCTATGTGGCCTATTCTTTCCCTATATTACACTGACAGAATGAAAGCAAAGTAAAAACTTCAGCACTAGATTAGTATAATTTCTTGAATTATTAAATAAATAAGCCTCTTATTTTTTTTATTTGGGGAGTGGTTGTACAGGTCATTTTGTTGTCCTTTCCCTAATCCTGCATGTGACTCCTGTGACTCGTGCACTTCCACTTGACTTTGCCAGTGAAAAGAAAGCCCAAAAGATAGAGGGCTGCAAATATTTTATGTATCAATTCTTAACTTTTCAAATTAAGATTTAGGACTAGAAGAGAGCTAAATATTTAAAGTTCTGTGATTTGATAATTCTCAAAAATTTGTCTTCAATCTTTATGCTAAAATCAGAAGAAACAATTACATGTGCATGTCCCTGCATTTGTATACATTATTTCACCACACTTCAGTTACTTCCGAAGTCCATAAGAAAATATAATGAATTGCTTAAATCTTCAGTTTTGTAGAAAGAAAAGAAACCACTAAACTTCAAAATCAGGAACGGGCTCATATAGCCATCTGGTGGCTACTTGGGGAAATGCATCTGAATCCCTGTCAATGCATCACTGTTACTAGTACATTCGTATCTTAAAGATCTATTCCTTAAACTAAGTTAATGCTTGTATAATCTAAATGTCATCTAAAACATGTTAATTCCTTATGAATGTGTACCTTATTGTATATTTTTCCTTGAAAGTATAAAGCTTTTCCCATTCCGACACTAGTAAATGTATCACTGCCCTTGGCTGTTTATTGCAAGTTGTGTCATTGTTCATTTTCAAGGTAATAGCTGTTCTTACATATCAGTTCCACAGAGACGAAGCACTTACTGTTGGATAATTAGTGATGATATTTTTATCAATACCCGTATATACTACTCATATTTATATGTAGATCCTTTCAACCAATGTACATATATTTATATGAGTAAATTCCAGGCCTCATAATAATATGAAAAGCATAGCCCTAGCTTTATACACATCATGAAAAAGAACCTAAATAGTAATGCATAAGTATATGTGACCACTGGTGAACTTTACTAAGGTATTGAAAACATCAGAAAAAGAGCATATGTAGTTCCAATAAAAGGTAGTTGCAGAAAAATCTGCCTATGCATTGCTTTCATACACCATAACATTGACATAAAATTTTATAAATCCTCTGAATTTGTATTTTAGAAGAGGAGACTTTTTTTTTTTTTCCCCCGCTATACAGCATGGGGATCAAGTTATTCTTACATGTATACCTTTTTCCCCCACCCTTTGTTCTGTTGCAATATGAGTATCTAGACATAGTTCTCAATGCTACTCAGCAGGATCTCCTTGTAAATCTATTCTAAGTTGTGTCTGATAACCCCAAGCTCCCGATCCCTCCCACTCCCTCCCTCTCCTGTCGGGCAGCCACAAGTCTATTGTCCAAGTCCATGATTTTCTTTTCTGTGGAGATGTTCATTTGTGCTGGATATTAGATTCCAGTCATAAGTGATATCATATGGTATTTGTCTTTGTCTTTCTGACTCATTTGACTCAGTATGAGAGTCTCTCGTTCCATCTATGTTGCTGCAAATGGCATTATGTCCTTCTTTTTATGGCTGAGTAGTATTCCATTGTGTCTATATACCACATCTTCTGAATCCAATCATCTGTTGATGGACATTTGGGTTGTTTCCATGTCCTTGCTATAGTGAATAGTGCCACAATGAACATGCGGGTGCATGTGTCTCTATGAAGTAGAGTTTTGTGACTTTCTTTTCAATGTAGCTGTTCCCAAGCAGGGAAATAAAAACTATCTTATAACTTAATATAGCCTCGAGAAAATGAAGAAAATATTCTACATATTCTCAGTGAGGTTTTGTAGGCAGAGACAAAAAAAAATGTATAAATTTACCAGAGGCATGTTTTACCATGTCTATATTTAAAAAAAGAAAAGAAAGAAGAATAAATTAAAAGCTAAATAATACTCCATGTGGTGTATTTTCCCCCAAAGGCAGCCAACCATCTTCCCAATACATTCAAATGTAAGGGTTATTCAAAAGGCAAGTATATGAGCTTAGCAGTGTATTTGCATAACCCCAAAATTTATTGGCATCAGAGTGTGTTGCTAGACTTTTCTGGAATCACTGCATATGAGATTTAATGGAATGTTCACTGAAATATGGAGGCTCCTCCCCACGTATTACCAAGGTGAAAACCCTACTTATAAATGATTTTCAAATGTGTGATATTTTTATCTTCATGATTGTATTGCCTGTTTTATGAATAAAGGCATACATCATTTCATCGTGCTTTGCTTTATGGAGTTTTTTACAAATTGAAGCTCCGTGGCAACCCTGCATCAATCAAGTCTTTGGATGCTGTTTTTCCAATGTCATTTGCTCACTTCATGTGTCTGGGTCACAACTGTGGCCGTTCTTGCAATATTTCAAACGTTCTGATTATTGCTGTATTTGTTACAGCAATCTGTGATCAGCGATCTTTCCTTTTACTACTGTAATAGTTCTGGCATTCTTTAACAAGAAAGCATTTTTTAATTTAAAAAAAGGACACAATGAACTTCTTTGCCAAACAGATACTGACTCCCAGACTCTGAAAAACGTATGGTTTCCAAAGCAGACAGGGTGGGGGTGGGGGGATGTGCTGCAGGTTTGGGGTGGAAATGCTACCTACTTGGGTGGTGATGATCATGATACAATGATAAATGCCATGAAATTCAATGAGTTAAAAGAAGAAATTGCTTGCATATCTACATCCTCGTCACAAACTCTCAGCAGAGGAGTTTAAGAAATGAAGAGCTTGAGAAATCAAGACAACAACCTCGTGGACAGTGACATTCACAAAAATAAAACACCTGGGAGTACATTCTGACCCAGCAGGTAAATAAGACCCAGATTCAGAAAACTGAAAGACCTTGGTGAAAGACACTGAAGGCAATACAAAGAAATGAACCGCTCAAGGAGTTCCCATCATGGCTGTGTGCTGTGTTGTGTTAGGGTCACGCTGCTGAGACCTGGCATGGGGTTGGGGGTGAGCTGGAGCAGCCCAGAGGTACCCTTGGGGAGCTTGGTGGAAGGAGGAAGCCCGGCGAAGGGGACCCCAGGAAGTGACCTCACTTCCCTGGCAACAGAGCCCAACAGAACTTGGAACCTGGGTGGCCAGGCACCCACTTCTCCAGGAAAGGACAGAGGAAGGATGGACTTGCTCTGTTGCGCCCCCATCTCCCGAGGCCGAAGCCGCAGGAGAGGGCCCAGAGGAGGAAACCTCATCGAAAGCAGCAGACGATGGATCAGCACACAGGGCAGACGCCTTCGGGCCTTTGCCCGCAGGGGCCCAGAGGTAACACAGAGAGAGGGAGCTCCAGCTCAGCGCAGGGACCTCTCTGCTCTCACACGGTAGCCCCGTGTCCCCTCCCGGGATGACTGTGTGCAGAGGGGGGTGTGAGGGGTGGGTCTGCCTCGAGCAAGAACAGCCTGACGGGGTTGGATGTCCCTGGGGCATATCCACACCCCAGGATAAAGCCGGCTGATTTAGAGTCGGGCCGAGCCCTGTGTGTGTGCTGTACCCCCAGCCCCCCCGGGTGGTCTCATTCCTCACGGGGGGTGGGGGGTGTTGGAGCAGACAAGCCCTCACCTGATCTGGGAGCAGAAGGTCAAGGGGCAGAAGTAGCAGTGAGAAGGTAATGGCCCCACAGTTCTCTGACCCCTTGGGCTGGGCTCCCTGCCCCTCACTCTCATTGCAGAGCCCCCCACCTGAGACCCGCCAGGAGCTGGGTGAGGAAGGCAGAAGGTCTCCAGTTGAAACGCCCCCCAGGCCGCCCCCCAGGGGCCTCTCCCGGGCTCACAGGGAGCTCAGAACATCCGGCTCTGGGACCGAGGACAGACACCACCTGGGCCTGAGACCCCTGGATGGCCTGGCCCCCCCTGAGGCCCAGCCTGAAGGTGAGAAATTGGGGATGGGGCCCTGTGAGGGTGCGGGGAGCTGAATTCTGGGCCACACGGTGGAGAGACCCCAGAGGATGGTGCTGGGCCAGGAGCGAAGACTCACCCCTGCCACCCACTTGGTGGACTGCACACCAGAAGCTGCTGGGTGGGGACTGGACTGGAAGGTTCTGGGAAGACTGCTATCCTTGGGAGAGCACATGGCAAGGCAGGCATGCAGGGATGCTTTTCTTCTCTCACAGCTCCCGCAGGAGACCCACAGCCAGAGGCCAAGACACCACCTGGACAGGAAGATCCTGCAGCCTCTCTGGCCCCAGCCCCAGACACTGACGGGCATTTTCCTCCACTGGAGGAAAACAGTTCCCCGGCTCCTGCAGGAGACCAAGGGCCACAGGAGAATCCGGCAGCAGCCCTGCAGGAAGAGCCTGCACTGACTGCTCCAGCGGCCCCTAGACTAAGTCCTGAGCTGGCTCAGGCAAGAGCCCCGGGCCAATTTCCAAAACCACCTTCCCCAAAGCCCCCTCCACCCCTGCAAGTGCCCTCCCCAGCAGCTCCCCAAAAGCCCCATTCACCCTCTCCCCCTCCCGAAATGTACTCTCCTTCCCCTCTCGCCATTTGTCTTTGGATGTGTATTGACTTCCTATTTCTCTTCCATGTTATGTATGGTGTAATTTACTTTATGTTTTAGAAATAAAATTTGCCAAGTTGCACCATGTCATCTTTTATGCTGTGCAATTCAGGAGCCTGCAGTCCATTCCCGGGGCTGTGCAACCAGCACACCCATCTCACTGCAGCCTCTTTCATCCCCCACCCCAAGGAAACCTTGTATCCAAGGCACAGACTCAGCAGGCTCCCCTCCCCCCGCCTCTCCCAAGCCTTCATCCTCTTGGTCTCTGTTTCTGGACCTAGCTCCAATGTTCCCCTCAAGGAAACCATCCCAAAGGTGGCTTTGAATGTCTGGCCACTGACAGGACAAGGGGGCTGGTGACCTGGCCTTTGGGGTTTTGGTGAAAATACAGCCCTTTTCTGATTTGGACTCCCTCTTGCACACAGCTCCTTATCGCCCACCTGAGGCATCTGTGGTTTCCATTGTTTCCAAGCTAATTGGGAAACAGGCCAAGATGCCAGTAACGGGGAAACACCTGCCATGCACCTGGAGCCGCCCTCTTCTCTCTTGGCTGCCATTCCCCACCCCCACCATGATCCCCCCTCTTCTGGCCTGGACTCTGTGTGCGCCCACAAGCCTGGGGCGTGGGCGGTGGTGGGGTAGACATGTGGGTGGGAGGGAGGGCAGGTGCTCTCTTGGGCTTCCTCTTTCTGGAGTCTTCCTTCCTCCCGAATTTGTGCTGAACACACTGACACACACAAGCCTCAGGCCAAGCTGGTGCCTTGCTTTGATGGTTTTCAAGCGAGCTCCCAGGTGGCCCAGCCCCAAGGAGCTCCAGTCAGCTTCAGGTCCAGCTGGACCCAGGGCCAAAAATGATGACATCAGGATTGACCTTCGTTCTGCTTTCCATGGGGGCCTCCCATTCTGGTCAGTCAGCCACAAGTGGCCTGGCAGCCCCCCAGAGGGGACCGAGCTTCTCATCCACAAGAGCGCTGTTCCAAGGCCAGGCACAGGTTTCCCAGGACCACGTCACAGGTCCACCCTCCAACAGGTTCCCGAAACCAAAGAGATGAATTCTGTGGACTGGCCCGATCTAGGTGATAGGCTCCCCTTTGCACTGGGGTGTTAGACAGGCTCACCTTCCTCCAAGCCCCCTGGACCAGGAAATGATGGGGGAGGGGACTTCATGAGACTCAAGAGGGACTATGGGCAGAAAATGAGGAGACACGGGACAGGCAGGAAACATCAACCCCGATGTCCACTAGCTCACCCAGGGCCTTGGAACATCCTGGGAACTGAAGGGACTGCTTCCTCCACACTGAGTGGAAAACCCCACCCAGAACCCCGAGAACCACACAGGCATCAGGGATTCTGGAGCCTGTGCTGAGAGCCACATGGAGACAGGGCCTGAGGCCAGCAGACCAGACACAAGCACAGGCTTTCCTGCTCGGGTGGCTGGCCTGGGAGGCAGCGGGCAGGGCAGAGGCTCAGGCACCCAGGGGCTGATCCCTGTGGAGCCCAGACACTGACAGGAGAGAGCAGGCAGGATGGAGCCTCTGGGGGAATTCTCTGGGGAGCTTGTGAGCAAGGCAGCATCTCAGGCCCCAGTCCTGACCCCTGCAGCACAATCTGCATCGTGTCCAGATCCCCAGGGGTTTCATGGGCTCTGCTGCTCTCCAGACTCCCCTGTCTCTCAGCCTGCACATTCAGGCGTGGTGGCTCTGCTGGTGGGTCTTCACTTGGACCTTCTGGAATGCAGTGTGGCCATGCTGGATGAAGGGGCCTGAAACACACTCGTGCTCCCTCATGGAGCCAAGACTTCTGCTTCGGAGGCATTCCTGAACAAAACCTCCAGAGGCCAGCTCAGACAAGGGCATGCACAGAGATGCACACTGCATCAGGATGGATAACCAGAAATTCCTTTCTATGCCACAAACAGGAAAGAATAAAGTCAAGGAGCTGCCTTTTTCCACTGGACAGTTATCGGCCCATTTGAAATGCTGTTTTCTGAGGAATCTACAGGGAATGGGCAGGGAACAGAGGGATCCACAAGACAGACCCAGTGTCTGTCCTCTTGGAGCTGACACGCTATGGGGGAGGGCAGACAGTCAGCAAGTGCACAAGTGAGACCCTTTCAGATGGTGAGAAGGACACAGAAAGAAGAAGGGCATTGCAGGTGAGCCTCACGGGTGGGCCAGGGAGGCTGCTCAGAGAGGGAACTAGGGAAAGGCTGTTCTCACAGCTGACAGTGACAGTGAAACCCCACAGACAAGAGGGAGCCAGTCACTTGAAGCATCAGGACAAGGTCATCCAGGCAAAGGGAAGAGGAATGACCCAGATGCTGGGCTGGAGGAGCTCAGCTGTGGTAAGGAACTGAGGGCCCACATGTGGCTGGAGCAGGAGAAGTGGGGAGGAAAGAAGCCCTACAGCCACCACCATCCACGTCTATACTTAAGACTGCATCGATCCTAGCTGTCCCTTGAGTCCTAACCCTAAGTTTTCCCTACCATCTCCCACACTGGATTCATGAGTTCACATACCCCTAAGGGTAGAATTTAGAGTAGGCAATAATGAGTTAGCTCTTTAGCCCATTCTCTGATCAGGCTGACCTTCGAACTTCCAATGTATAAAAGTATTCCAAAACCCTTTGTTTATCTTTCCATTGGGCCTATCTGTTATTTTGCAATGAAAAATGGAATATAAGAAAAAGACATCATTTTATTCCAGGAATAAATTCCACTCCATTACAGTATGTGACTCTTTGCAGGTGATGCTGCATTGGGTTTGCTAGTATGTTGCTGATGATGTTTGCACTGACTCATCAAGGGGATGGGCACATAGTTTTCTTCTCGTGTCTCTGTGTGGCTCTGATAGTAGGATTATGGTGGCCTCCTAAAATGATTTTTTGTGTATCTGCCTTTTATATTTATGGGGAGAGTCTGAGAATGATGAGTGCTCGTTCTCTTGTAATGACGGAAGGACCCATGTGGGGGAAGGAAGGGCTCCAGCCTGCGCTATACACCTGCCCTGGGTGTGTCTGCTTGGGCGACCATCCCCTAGAGACTGGGTGTCTTGGGGTGTGCTGACAAATCCTAGCCTGCAATGGTGCTAGAAGTCTCCCTGACAGAGGTATAAGGTCAGCCTGGAAATCTGTGGGTCCTGGTGCCCCCTGGAGGGGCTGCCATCTCAAGGAAGGACTTGACTGTAAAAGTGTGTGGCTCACTGGAAAGGAGCCTAACTAGTATCCATGAGGATGTGGGTTCCATCCCTGGCCTCCCTCAGTGGGTTAAGAATCCGGCGTTGCTGTGAGCTGTGACATAGGCCGGTGGCTGCGGCTCTGATTCGACCCCTAGCCTGGGAACTTATGCGTACCTCAAGTGAGATTCTAAAAAGAAACAAAAAAGTGGGAAGTCTGCAGAAAAGCGACCCTCTGCGTCCACCTCCATCACTGCCCAGCCTCCTCCAGCAACATGGCGAAGTTCTGACCCATAACACAGCTCAGGCAACATCCCTGCTTCCTTCATTCACTCTCACTTCAAGCACCGTGAGCTCCCTTCCCCACCTCCCTCCTCAGAAGCTGGTGCCCCGGGGCTCTCTGAGGCTGACCCTGTGCACTCAGGGACAACGTCACCCTGGGCCCAGAGGGAAGCCTGTAAAGAAGAGCCCCGGGGAGGCCCAGGGAAGCCCCAGGCCACTAGGATGTGGTCAACAAAGTCTGTGTGGCCATCAGGGCCCTGGGAAGAGGTAGGAAGGCAGGGCTGGAGCTGGAGGCAGAGGAGGCCAGGGGCGGGGGGAGGCCTGCTTCGAGGGGCTGGACCTGGCCTGGAGTCAGGAAAGCTTGAGGAGCGGGCTGGGAGAAGAGGAGACCCTGGATGAAGGCAGGGTGGTGGGAGGAGGGAGGGGACAGAAAGGGGCAGGAGAGGCAAAGGGGCAGGTGCCAAGGCAGGGGAGCATTGCAGAGGTCAGAGGTCCAGGCTTCGGACAGGCAGTTAGTCACCCAGCTTTGAAAACACCCAGGGAAGAGGCAGCTCCTAGCAGCCTCCCTGCTAGTGCCTCGGGGTCTCCCTGTGTGTCTGCTCTGCCTCGCCTCCTAGACCAGGAGTCCCCCCACCCCAGCTCCTCAAAGGAGAAAACCCCAGAGCAGGGCTCCCCCTAATGGCAGAGTGGAGCCTCCTGCCCCATCTATGCTTCCCCTGGGTCAGGGGTCACTGCACACTCTGGGCCAGACCTTCTGCTGGGCACGTCACACCCACTGCCCCACCTGGTGCCCACAGCACCGAGAAGAATGTTTCCCTGTTTGACAGAAAACCGAGGCTCCCACGGGGGAAGTGATTTGCCCAGAATGCATCTGAGGCCTGGTCCATCCATCAGAAACCATTTCTAGAGGTCCCTGCTCTTGGGACGGGGCTTGGGGGTGGGGGTGAAGAAGAGACAGACCTAGTGCCCGGGTTGTGTCGAGTCTTTTAGAGAGGAAAACAGACAAACAGAAAGGTTCAGCTGGTGACCCAACAATACAAAGGTGGGGCTCCCATGGTGGCACAGTGGGTTAATGATCTGGCTTGTCTCTGTGGAAGTGCCAGTTCAATCCCTGGCCTGCCTGGCACAGTGGCTTAAGGATCAGGCATTGCTTCAGCTGTGGCTTAGGTCACAGCTCTGGCTCGGATTTGATCCCTAGCTGGGGAACTTCCATATGGCACAGGTATGGCCCTAAAAAGACCAAAAAAACACCCCTCAAAAACCCACAAAAAAATCAAAGGCCCAGAGATAGGAGTGTGCTGGCTGACTGAGCTTGTGGATTTATTAATGAGTACCTGTGTCTTTGCCCTGGAACTTTCTAAGAACAACGCCTCTGTCTTTCTCATCCAACAAGAGGGGTCAGAGGGGTGGGTGGGAGGTCACGTCCTCCCTTTCTTTTTTTTCCTTGTCTTTTGTCTTTTTAGGGCCCTCACTGTAGCATATGGAGGTTCCCAGGCTAGGGGTCGAACCGGAACTATAGACGCCAGGCCACACCACAGCCACAGCAATGCCAGATCCAAACCACGTCTGCGACCCACACCACAGCTCATGGCAACACTGGATTCTTAACTCACTGAGTGAGGCCAGAGATAGAACCCATATCCCCATGGATCCTAGTCGGGTTCATGAAGCCCTGAGCCACAACAGGAACTCCGATGTCCTCTGTTTCTTTATGCTATTCCTCTTTCTGCAAACCTGTCCAGGCCCTGATTTAGGACAGTGTCACAATGTCTGGAGAAAAGGCAGAGAAAGTCCAGCAATTGGGTGGGTTCTGTGCTGTCCCACCCTCGCCCCCACACCACTCCTGGTTTTAACCCTGGAAGGTCCCACCCTGTCATCCCACCCCCACCCCTGCCCTTGCCACGGCCCCCATGGCACTGAGAACCCCTGCCCTCCAGATGGTCAGCTCCCACTGTGTGAGTGATCTGCCCCTTCACTCTCTCACCAGGGGTGGCAGGTGCACTGAGGGCCTGCTGTGGATGCCGCCTCACCTGCTCTGCTCAGCCCTGGCCCCACGGAGTGACCTAGGAGACCTCAGGCCCTACAATGCAGAGGTCCCACCCAGGGGACCTGAATGGGTGCCTGGTCCTCCACACAAACTCCGCCTGGACTCAGGCCATGTCCCGGGCCTTCTAATGGCCCTAAAATGGTTGGAAGGAATCATCACTTCCTCCTTATTATTCCTAAGTCATTTCTGTTTCTCAGTCTGGCTGACAAGACAGGTGCCTCTAAATCGCACTGATTCAAGATTTTCTAGTCTTAAAAAAAAAAGACAAAAAATGTAGTTCCCATTGTGGCTCAGCAGAAACGAATCTGAGTAGCATCCATGAGGACACAGGTTTGATCCCTGGCTTTGCTCAGTGGCTTAAGGAGCCAGCGTTGCTGTGAGCTGTGGTATATGCCACACATGCGGCTGGGATCCTGTGTTGCTGTGGCTGTGGTACAGGCCCGCAGCTACAGCTCTGACTGGACCCCTAGCCTGGGAACTTCCATATGCCAGGGGTATGGACCTAAAAGGAAAAAGAAAGAAAGAAAGAAAGAAAATAATGAGACTTGCCATATGTTACATAGCCAGACACAAAATATCACATATTGTATGATTTCAATTAGGTGAAAAATCCAGGATAAGTAAATCCATACAGACAGAAGGAAGATCAGTGGTTCCAGGGATTGAAGGTGAGGGAAATGAGGAGTGACTGATTAATAGGAAAAAGGTTTCTCTTTGATGAGAATGTTCTAGAACAAGAATTTCCTGTTGTGGCTCAACAGGTTAGGAAGCTAACATAGAACCTAACAATGAGAATGCGGTTTCAATCCCTGGCCTGGCTCAGTGGGGTAAGGATCCAACATGGCATTGCAGCAAGCTACAGCATAAGCCACAGATGCGGCTCAGATTTGACATTCCTCTAACTGTGGGGCAGGCCTGCAGCTGCAGCTCTGATTTGACCCCTAGCCCGGGAGCTTCCACATGTGGCCATACAAAGAAAAAAGAACAAAAGCAAATGTCCTGGAACCAGATAGTGGTGAATAAATACTTAATGCCTCTTAATTTAAATACAGTCTGAAAGAGCAAAGAGGTAATTCTTCTTTTAAGTGAAAACTCTAAGGAAAATTATACTGGACCATTCAGTATATGGGAGATTAAAATTTCAATGCAGTACAGGGGAGGAGGGGGGCTGCAGCAGGCACCATCTGCAGCTCAAGAGTTCGAATAGAAGGCCCTGCAGGAGCTGAGGCAGGTCACAGAGAGGACACAGGGGCTGTTCTAGCTCACGCTTGATGAGAGCTGTGAGTTGAGCTTGACCTGGTGCCAGTATGGGAGCTGGAATACAGTGCTTCTTCTACCCTTGATCAAGAACTCTGACTCGAGCCCGCCTTGGCTCTGAAGTTGGATGTGGTGCAGGTGGTTGCTCCAGCTCTTGCGCTTGCATGAGAGCTGTGCCTCGAGCATGTTCTGGCTCTGGAATTAGAGATGGCCTCTGTGCTTGTTCTAGTTCTTGAGGTTGCTTTATATATATTTTTGGTCTGTTCAGGCCACACCTGAGGATATGGAAGTTCCCAGGCCAGGGGTACAGACGGAACTGCAGCCACCGGCCTAGGCCAGAGCCACAGCCATACACGGGATCGGAGCCAAGGGGCTCTTGCTTCTGGAGGCCAGCGCCCAGCCCCACCCAGACTGGAGGCAACATGCCAGGTGGGGCGTTTGAGTAGGGCGGTACACCTGCAAAAAGGCAATGCAGGTGTCCTATGTGAGCTCCAGGAAGACAGAACCCGCGTGTGGAGCAGAAAGGCGAAAGCTCACCTGATCTTGATATTCAGTCTGGGTAGAGACCCTGAGAGCCAGGCCTCATGGTCTTTTTGACCTTCATTTTTAGGGTTCTAAGCAGGAGGTGTCAGAAAAGTTCCCACAGAGACAACTGGTTTGTGGCAGCCAGGCACGCATAGTGACATCACTGTTTGATCCTTGGCTGTCCGCTCTTCCTGTCGTGGTGATGCAAAGAGGAAAATTAATCTGAATTATCCAGGTGGGCCCAATGGAAACACAAAGGTCCTCAAATATGGAAGAAGGAGGCAGACTGTCAGAGTCAGAGAAGCACATGTGAGGATGGAAGCAGGTCAGAGAGGGATGTGAAGATGCAAAGCTGCTGGTTCTGAAGATGGAAAGATGGAGGAAGGAATTCAGGCCTCAACCCCAGAAAAGGCAAGCAAATGGCCCTCCGGAGCCTCTAGGGGGAGCACAGCCCTGCGCACATCTTAATTGAGCCCAGGGGGATCCATGTCAGACTCCTGACTACAAGATAATTTGTGTTGTCTTTAGCCACTAAGTTTGCAGTAGTTGGTTACAGCAGCGGCGAGAACCCAATACAACATCCTACATGAGGAAACACTGGTCTACAGCACACTCCTTTTCTACCCAATACTCCACTCAGCCAGGAAGAGAGACTCAGGCCCGTGTGCTCCTGAATAAAGAGCTGGATCCTGGTAACCATCATGGCCCTCTGAGCGTTCACAAGCCACTGTCCACAACCCACATCTGGGGTCCTGACTTCCTGTCCCTCAGCTGCACAAAGAAAACCTGACTCATCCTGAGTAGCACAAAGGGCATGTTTTACATGTAAAACAATGAGCATAGAATCCTCCACTTAAAAAAAAAAAAAAAGTTACAGGATTTCCCTTTGTGGCAGAGGGGAAACAAATCCCACTAGTAGCCATGAGGTTGCGTGTTGGATCCCTGGCTTCACTCAGTGGGTTGAGGATCCGGAATTGCCCTGAGCTGTGGTGCGGGTGGCAGACGGGCCTTGGATCCTGATTTGCAGTGGTTGTGGCGCAGACCGGCAGCCACAGCTCCGATTGGACCCCTAGACTGGGAACTTCCACATGCTGCAAATGTGGCCCTAAAATGCACAAAATAAAATAGAAATAAAAGAGTTACACACCCGACTTGTACATACTTCAATATTTCTAAAATCATCAATGAGAAGCTGGCTAGAGAGACGGCCTGGGTTTGGGGTCTGAACTAGGAGGGAGATTCTTTGTACTGCAGGCACTTTTGTGTGTGTGTTTTAAAGTATCTGTGTAGGAGTTTATGTCGTGGCTCAGTGGTTAACGAACCCAACACGGGTTCACTCCCTGGCCTCGCTCAGTGGGTTAAGGATCTGGCATTTCCGGGAGCTGTGGCATAGGTCGCAGGTATGCCTCAATCCCACATTGCTGTGCTATGGTGTAGGCCGGCAGCTACAGCTCCAATTCACCCCCCAGCTTGGGAGTCTTCATATACCTCGGGCGTGGCCCTAAAAAGCCAAAAGACAACAAAAAAAGGATCTGTATAGTGTTACTGGGTACCATGCCTTTGCATGATCACATGTTTTTTCTCCTATAAAATACAAACAACTAAGAAGAAAGAGGAACCGCCGAATAGAGGCAGAGGTGCGTGGATCAGGAGCAGCACACATGCAAACAGCTCAGAGGAGTCCTCATTCTATGTGGGTGCCACACAAGTCAACCTGGCAATCTTTCTCTTACATTTCCACCGGGCACCTTGCTGCTGTGTTGCCCTTTGTCGGAATGTCACCGAGCTCAGTTTCAGCTGCTTATCACTCAAAAGCCAATAACTGGAGAGGCGAGAGTCAATAGAAAGGAAAGGGACTTTAATCAGAAAGGATTCTGCTCAGCCAGGACAGTTTTTGAAGGGGGAAATGGGGATGCATCTCAGTGAATTATCAAGGCAGGAGGTTGGGCTCTGCATCAGCCTCCATACATGTGGGCTGGCTGACACTTCAGATGTTACCTTGCCCACATGACCTACCTGCGGGATTGCGAAAGGGGCTGTGGGGGGTAGAGAGATAGTCATTTTTTAACTGCTTAATTCTGTTTGTTTGTTTGTTTGTTTGTTTGTTTTTAGGGCCACACCTGTGGCACATGGAAGTCCCTGGGCTAGGGGTCTAATCAGAGCTACGGCTGCCAGTCTATGCCACTGTTGCCGAAACTGCAGAAACCGTGGCATCGGAAGGAGACAAATGGCACACGGAGATGCAGAAGAGCAAGGTTTATTCAGCACCCATGCGGGCTCAGAGGAGTCATCTCCAGAGTCTGAGCACCAGGTCTTTGTTCTCAGCAACTTTTATACAATACAGGGTCTTCTTTTTCCCATGTAAGCATCTCCGGACACCCCCCCACACACACACGCACCTCCCCCCTTCCCCAAGCAGGCAGTGTTCCTCCCTAAGAAACTGAGCAAGGAAGGTTACAGAAGCAGAACTGATAAGCGATGCTTGGAAAACCATTAGCAGGGCTGCTGGCTTGGACATGGGGTACATTATTACAAGAAGGGTAGCATGAGGCAAGCATAGCTGAAAAGGCTTGCAGCTGCCTTTTCAGCCAAGGAGGGGTTGTTCCTTAGTTAAAACTCTTATTTCACCACAGCCACAGCAACCCTGGATCCTTAACCCACTGAGTGAAGCCAGGGATCGAACCCACATCATCATGGAGACTATGCTGGGTTCTTAACCCGCTGAGCCACAACAGAAACTCCACTGCTTAATTCTTCATTCTTACTTATTTTTATCTAGAAAAAGAATCAACAGGATAGACGAGGCCTGGTGAGCATTCAGGACAGCATAAGTCAGGAGTGAGGTTCAATTGCCTAGTGACCTCATCCCTATAATTAGTTTCTTTTAAAGTTAAGGGGAACCAGAGTTCCCCTCATGGCTGGCGATCCCCTCGTGGCTCAGCAGAAATGAATCTGACTAGCAACCATGAGGATGCCCCAAGTTGCTATGGCTGTGGTGTAAGCTGGCAGCTGCAGTTCCAGTTCGATGCCTAGCCTGGAAATCTCCATGTGCCACGGGTGCGGCCTTACAAAGACAAAGACAAAAAAAAAAAAAGAGGGGAACAGAAATGGGCAAACAGGAAAGGGACAAAGGAGCTGTTTTTTTGGTTTGTTTTTGTTTTTGTTTTGTCTTTTTGCCATTTCTAAGGCCGCTCCTGAGGCATATGGAGGTTCCCAGGCTAGGGGTCTAATCGGAGCTATAGCTGCCCCCCTATGCCAGAGCCACAGCAACTCAGGATCCAAGCCACATCTGTGACCTACACCACAGCTCACAGCAACACCGCATTCTCAACCCACTGAGCAAAGTCAGGGATCAAACCCACAACCTCATGGTTCCTAGTTGGATTCGTTAACCACTGAGCCACGAAGGGAACTCCAGGAGCTGCTTTCAATTCCCCACTAGCAGACCTCATTTCATTTCTATGGGACTCCACATCTTCTCAGGGTGGGAAATATCAACACAGGACTGTAGCATCACTTTGCTGACAATTTTAGTTGCCTGCTTACATATACAGATAGAGAAAGCTGCAATTATTTTGACACCCACAAAGATATAGATTATTATGACCAATAACATGAATTCCACTCTCTTGAGGCCAGTTCTTGGAATTGTGCTAGCCATGGATGCAGTGCTGCTCAAGATGAAACAGCTTATGTCCTTCATGGCTGCCATCTGGTCATCCATGCAGTTAGCTCTTTTATCACTGGGGGCAGTTATAGAACCTGTAAGACAACTCAGGAACGTCTGTCAGACACTGAGTCTGTGACTCTGTTATCCTCATCATTAACTGCTCAATTTTGCACTTGGGATCCTGCAGGAAGCTGCTCAGGTTCCAAGAAAACAAGTTAGTCAGGGCTCTGCAAAGGCACTGTGACCCGCATAAGCAGGGTGGCAGTTGGCAAAACGGCTCCCCTGGGCAGCCCACCTGAGCAAGAGAGCAGGTATGAGAATCCATGTCTTTATAGACTGACAGTGTGTCCTTTAGGCCTCCAGCTTGTCACCCCAACTTGAGGAACCCTGGACACTCAACCGTCAGCTAGGATGGAAAATAAGACCAGGTACGAAGCCCAACACGAGAAGTTCCCGGTAGTGAGTTTTCTCAGCATTGGCCAAGGTCATGAGAGGGGGTGGTCAAAATCCACTTCCACAGCACTCAGTGGCAATGAAGTAGAGCTCTGCCTGCTAGGACACTCATATCTGTATGTGAGGTGGGCCTTCCCCACAGACACCCTCTACTGTGCAACCAGCTGCTGCAGCTGCTCTGAACAAAAGGTCGTGAACTTGTGCTCCCTGTTCCTAAAGTGAGGGCTAGCTTCACCCCACCTCCCTCTTCCTCATCCTATTTTTAACATCACTGAGGGGGAAAAAAAAAAAAAAAAAAAGGTGGTCAATGAAACAGTGTGCACT
Source organism: Phacochoerus africanus (assembly GCF_016906955.1). Taxonomy (NCBI): domain Eukaryota; kingdom Metazoa; phylum Chordata; class Mammalia; order Artiodactyla; family Suidae; genus Phacochoerus; species Phacochoerus africanus. Next base: position 96,820,102 of record NC_062546.1, read on the forward strand.
AATGCAAACAAAAAAGCCTGGTAAGAAGTAGAATCTCCTGAATGACATTTGCTTAGAGCAGAACTATCTTGTAATGTGTTCTCCAGGCTAACACATCCCTGGCTTCCCCCAGATCCACCATCTTTCTAGAGGGAAAACAGTGGAACCAGATAATGCACAAATGCAAGACAGGACTAGTGTCCCCACTTTGAGTAAGCATCATTACTTACTTTTCTCAGATGTGCGCTGGATGCTAGGACAACTGCAGCCATACTTGGATACCATGACTGTCACCTAGCATCCGTGCTCCTTGCTGCTAACCATTCTCCCAGAGTTGGAGTTTTGATTAAAGAAGTTAATTCCACAGAACATTTATCTTACCCAACACCTAATTTGGGTAAGCGTCTCTTTAAGGAAAGAAAACCTCTTTCATTCTTGTGACTGTCTCTTGCTAGCTAGTCATTTCTAACCCCTGGCTTTTGTTACTGAGAGCCCTGCAGGAGCTGGAGGACCAGCACCTGCTCAGGGCAGGGCCTGGCCATCTGTGGCCTTGCTGACCAGCACAGGGCTCAGAGGCAAAGCCGCTAAGACGTTGTGTACCGGAAAGGCCTCTGCTAATTCGAGTCCTATTTAAACTTCATGTATTCAATAGAACCAACATTTTAAGCAAACAGATAGGTCCTCTAGTCTCTTGTGTTCCTGGCCTGTGAGGTATGTGCTCCCGGGGATGATGCATTGATTGCAGGGACTCTGATGGAAAGTTTTACATTTTAATAGTGTTATATGAATTTTGATAGGCATTAAGAAAATATACCTCACCAAACATTATTATTAGGCAACCAAGTAAAAAGAATGATTAGATTCAAAGTCAATTCAGAGAAAAACATTCAGAAAAATAGAATAAAAACACAGCCGTGACAAATATCATGAGTTGTAGGCCAGTGACTAATGCCGTTAGTGCAAGACCACAGGCCCAATGCGTAGGGAGGCCAAAGAAACTGATACTTGTTTGGAGCAGAGAAAAGGTTCATTTCATGGCCATGCAAGGAGATGGGTGGCTTGTGTTCCAAAAATATCCCAATTCCTGGAAAGAAAATTGCAAAGCATTTTTAAAGGCAAGGTTAGGGAGGGGTGTGGTTGGTTGTTGCAAATTCTTGGTGCAGAGCTCTTTGTTCTTGTAGCGGTTCACAGAGGTCAGGGCGAGATGTTCCTCTAAACCTCCAACAAGATACATGTTCTCTACCAGAGAGGAGTAAAGCAGAGGGTATGGGGGAAGGGCCTGCCTGGGAAGGCCCCACATGTCTTGCTCCATTTCCTTTGATATTCCTCAATTTTTATTTATTTTTTTATATATTTATTTTTGGCTTTGTGGCTTTTAGGGCCACACCTGTGGCACATGGAGATTCCCAGGCTGAGGATGCAACCTGAGCTGTAGCCGCAGGCCTATGCCAGAGCCACAGAAACATGGGATCTGAGCCTCATCTGCAACCTACACCACCGTTCCTGGCAACGCCAGATCCTTAACCCACTAATCGAGGCCAGGGATGGAACCCAAGTCCTCGTGGAACCTAGTCAGGTTCGTTAACCGCTGAGTCACAATGGGAACTCCAAAATATTCTGCAATCTTTTTTTTTTTTTTTTTGTCTTTTGTCTTTTCAGGGCTGCACCTGCAGCATATGGAGATTCCCAGGCTAGGGGTCCAATCAGAGCTACAGCTGCCGGCCTATGCCAGAGCCACAGCAACTCAGCATCCAAGCCACATCTGCGACCTACACCACAGCTCACGGCAACGCCAGATCCTGAACCCACTGAGCAAGGCCAGCGATCGAACCTGCAACCTCATGGTTCCTAGTCGGATTTGTTAACCACTGCACCATGACCCGAACTCCTTAATGGTCTATTAAAGACCTTAAATAACAAGGTTAAAGATCTGATCACATGCTTATTGACAAAAAAGCTTATCCATGTTGTTAGGACATGGAACATCTTCAGATTAACTAAAATTTTAACATTTTACCAGGACATATCCAAATTTCAGAAAACTTGCATAATTTCTAAAATGTCTATATTCACAACATCTATTCACACCGTATAACCTGAGGAGGTTATCACTCATTTGACAATACAGTCCAAGTAATTTAACATACCAACCAATCCTAGTTAAATTTTTTTTTTCTGAGATGCCTCAAGGACCCCCCTGAAATCCCAAAGTTAGCCGAAATCAAAAGAATTTGAATCAGAATTTGATAAAGAAGTTCATCAAAAATATCAGTTTTTAAAATATTTGGTCAGATAGCATCACAGGTCACAGTGAACACTTAAAAACAAATACAGATCACTCAAAGGCAAGGAAGTTCACAGTCCGTTACTCAAAAGCGGCATTCTAGATAAATTTGTTCTCTTAGCAGAGAGGAACCAATTCCAGTCCTGCACCAGTTTACTTTTAGTAACAAAATCCATTTACCTAATTAAGCTGAATCTAATTTCAACCTGATATACATAAAACTCCTTGTCTACTCAAAATATATATCCCATTTTCCCACACTATAGTGAAATGATTCCTTTCTTATTTTGTGTAGTTTAATTACATAGTTAGATTAGAATCCTCAATCCTGTAGTGAAAAGCAAGAGGCAGGTAATTTTGACCACAATCTTAGAGAGGCTATTTTAGGTAGACCTTTTTAAAATACAATCATTCCTACAAAGTTTACCTAAAAGCTTTTATCTTGCTTGCACTTAATTCGAGCATAAAATCTCATCATACCAAGTTTTGTTATTTTTTTTCTGTTGACAAACTAGTAACAGATATAACAAGATTTGGAGTTCCCATCATGACACAGTGGTTAACGAATCTGACTAGGAACCATGAGGTTTCAGGTTCAACCCCTGGCCTCACTCAGTGGGTTAAGGATCCGTCGTTGCTGTGAACCTTGGTGTAGGTCGCAGATGCAGGCTCGGATCCCACTTTGCTGTGGCTCTGGTGTACGGCCGGCGGCTGCAGCTCTGATTAGACCCCTAGCCTGGGAACCTCCATATGCTGCGGGAAGCAGCCCTAGAAAAGATCAAAAAAAAAAGATATACCAGGATTTTATTTTAACTTCTACTACATCTAGGTGAAGTCAGCAAGCCAGCTTTCTCTAGCAGCTTCTGCAAAACAACAACAACAACTAGTTTTGCAATTTCGAGAGTTTTGCCTCAACCAGTTTTTTTCCAGAATCTAAAGAATATAGTGGCCATGCAGTGTTAAAAAATCTTCCTCCTCTCACTCTCTAGAAGCATACTAAAGATCTCCCAGTTTTGCAAAATGGACCCGAGGGGACTATCAAATGGACTAGAGTTCTGATTAGCATGGCAGGTGTGATGAAATATCAAAGAAATAAATGCAATGCAAACTGGGCCCTCAGGATCCATTCCCTTATGCCGAAAAGGGAGATTCCCTTCCATTACAAAGGGAAAATCCCCCATACCACTCTGCCACAGGGGAAACCCAATACAATAGGGAAGGATACCTGCTGTCATCACATGTGAGCCCCGTTACCAAAGACATCTCAACTGACAAATGGAAGACTACAACTCGCCCACAAACAACAAACAAAGGATCAGATGAGCTGGAGCCCGGAAATCCCACTTCCAGTCCCAGACGGAGGCCTCCAGAGCAGCCTGACTCCCCAAAGACAAGAGAACAGAACATGAGCAGCTTCCCCAAAATGATGCACACAAAACCACAAACAGCAGATAAGCTATGGGCACACACACAGAACATCAGAGGAGGTGTGGTCTAAAATTCCACTTTCACTCCCAGATGGAGGAAACCTCCAGATTAGTCCAGGTCTCAAAAGAGAATGGACGCAAAGTCGCCCTCTTCCTGCAGGGGAAGCAGCTCAAATCCATCTGGAGTGACTTAGCTCCAGGGACACCACATGTGGATCACAGCTCTGGACATTTCTGGGCTCCAAACAGCATCGTGACATGGGTGGCCAACCCCTGTCAGGGACAGTCCCTCCAAGGTCCCTGGAGTGAAGTGGGCTCTGGCAGCTCCTGAGGGGTCGGGAAAGGGGCTACCCTAGCCAGGGTCAGCCTGCCACAGACACAGACTCCTAGGCTGGCTTCACCAAAATTGTTAGTGCAAGTGCCCAGCACACAGTGAGGCCAAACAAACCGAAACATCAGAGTTTGAAATAGAGAAAAGTTTATGGCATGTCCATGCAAGGAGACAGTTGGCTTGTGCCCTCAAAATATCCTGAACTCCCCAAACCAATATTACAAAGCAATTTCTCTGTGTGTGTGTGTGTGTGTGTGTGTCTTTTTAGGGCCGCACCTGAAGCATATGGATGTTCCCAGGCTAGGGGTCCAATAGGAGCTGTAGCCACTGGCCCACGCCACAGCCACAGTAGCTCCGACCTACACCACAGCTCACGGCAGTGCCAGATCCTTAACCCACGGAGCAAGGCCAGGGATCGAACCTGCAAACTCATGAATACTAATCGGGTTCGTTAACCACTGATCCACGATGGAAAATCCCTGCAAAGCATGTTTAAAGGCAAAGTGAGGGAGGAGTGTGGTTGATTATTGCAAACTTCTTGGTGCAGAAGTCCTTTGTTCTCATAGCTGTCCACAGAGGTCAGAGTGTTGCAGGAAGGGGGACCCCTTCCAGGGCCCAAGAATGGACTCTCGTCTGACACGTGAAAGTGAACTGTCCAAGAAGACACCAGTGAGGACAAAGCGAGAGACTTTATTGGGGGCCCTGCGTGGAGAGCAGCAGGGTGAGGGAATCCAGAAGAACTGCTCAGCCAACTGTTCCGAGCCCCTGGTGTTATGGAAATGGGGGTTACTTTCCAGTTGTCTCTGGCCAATCAGATGATCTGACTCAGGGTCCTTTTTGGTGGCCTGTGCAGCTTTCAGCCAAGAGGGATTCCAGCACCAAGGCTTCTGGGAAGCCAGTCTTCTGCTCCCTCCTATCGGCCCCTCCCACCTCCTCTTGGTTAGTCTTCAGGGCAGCACCACCTTGCTAATCAGGGCCTCCTGTTATGAGACCCGTCCTGCCAGTGGCTATTGTGTCACCTGGCCGGGCAGTTTCAATCAATGATCCCCTAACAAGGGCACCGTGTTCCTGTAACTCTCCAACGAGATACAAGTTATACTTCAGAAAGGCATTAAAGTGCAGGATATGGGGAAGGGCCTGCCCTAGGAAGGCCCCACAGGGTCCTGCTGGGTCCCAGTGTTGGGAAATGCAGGGAAGGAGAGGGAGGTGCATTTACAGCTCTTCCCAGGCCGGTCCCTCAGACAGCAGGGCGCACAGCAAGCTCCTCCCTGCTGAGGACCCTGCCTCCACCCTCTCCAGCTCCCAACCCTCCATCTCCTGATTTGTTTGGTCTCGGGTTTTTCACTGGAGGTGTCTCCTGCACTTTTGCCTCTCTTATCCACGCCTGTTTTCACTTTTCCATAGGCCCTTCCAGGAAGAGGCCATTTGCATGAGGCTATTTGCATGCTTACTTTTCCATGGTTGTGATCATGCAGAGAGTTTGCATTGGGCTTTATTTCATTCAGTATTATATCAGAAACATTTTCCACCTGGAATACAGTTTTAATTTCTAAGGGTTGATTTTTCCTTTTTTTAATTTTTTTTTTTTTTTTTAGTGAATATCATTGGACACACAGCTTTTGCTTTCTATTTAACTTTGGGTTTTTTGAGAATAAATTCATCTTAAATGGCATAAATGGGTCAGTCCATATAAATTTTCATCACTTCTTAATTGTCCATACCTACTTTGCTTGAGGCATCTTAGCCCATAAAAATGATCACCTTTTCTTATATGCAAAGCAGTTTTTCAAAGAAAGGGATTTTTAAAACTCAGTGGAAAAAGAACAAAGGATATGAAGGTTATCTCCAAGAAAAATAAATAGACTTGACTATAAATGTATGATAAATGCTCAACCTCACCAACCATTAAAAATTTACAAAGTCAGCCCCACCCCCCCGCAAAAAAAAAAAAAAAAAGATACCTAGTAAGGTCTGAAGCATTTGAGGGCACATCCTGATGGTAAGACCAGAGGAACAGCCACTTGCATCGAATTTTCCACACATGTCAATTGAAAACATTTTAAAGGAGGATAATTCGGCCGTCACTACCCAAACTCAAAATACATATTTGCCTTCTGACCCAGGAATTCTACTTCTAAGATCTTACAGACTCACAAATGCACGCAAAGATAAATGAACTGTTGTATTCATGTCAGTATAATTTTTAATAGTAAAAACTGCAAATATTTTACATCTCTACCCGTGAGAAATATGGGAGAGGAGGGAGAGGGATGGACTGGGAGTTTGGGGTTAATACATGTCAAGTATTACATTTGGAGTGGATAAGCAATGAGATCCTACTGTATAGCACGGGGAACTATATCTAGTCACTTGAGATGGACCATGATGGAGGATAATGTGAGAAAAAGAATATAGGAGTTTCCATCATGGCTCAGTGGTTAATGAATCCGACTAGGAACCGTGAGGTTGCGGGTTCGATCCCTGGCTTCACTCAGGGGGTTAAGGATACGGCGTTGCCATGAGCTGTGGTGTAGATCGCAGATGCAGCTTGGAACTGGCATAGCTGTGGCTGTGGTGTAGGCTGACGGCTACAGCTCTGATTAGACCCCTAGCCTGGGAACCTCCACATGCCATGGATGTGGCCCTAAAAAAGACTAAAAAAAAAGTGCATATATATGTGTGTGTATGTGTGTGTGTGTGTGTGTGTGTGTGTGTGTGTGTGTCTGGGTCACTTTGCTGTACAGCAGAAATTGACAGAAAGTGGTAAATCAATTGTAAGAAAAAATTGAAATAAAAAAATCAGGGTACATGTATTTCAGCGGCATAGAGCACTGCCACCAACAGGAGAAGGGATTTGCTGGTAGAGTATAGACACCTGTCAGGGTCAAGCCCAGGGGACACAGCTGGTACATGCAATGTGACCACAGTCAAGACCATTTGTATTAATGTGGGAGTGGGAAGCAGTGTGGGATTCTTCACTTTATATTGTTGATATTATTTGAATTTTGTATAAAAAGCACATCATATTTTGGAAAAGTAAACCATTAAAGAAAAAGGGAAGCTCTTGAGAACAGTCAGTAACATATTTTTTTAATGTATTTAGAAGGAGTCACTTGGAAAATTACTGATGGAGGGGCCACAGTCTTTTCTTCCTCATTAGAACTTGCCAGTGGGCACATTCTTTTCTTTCTCAGTAAGACTACTAGTGACCAAAACATTAGCCTCAGTATCAGAAAACAAGCATTCTGCTGTTTTGCTGAATAAGTCACTGGATTCCATGCTGTGCTAGAAGCTGGGTGGGGAGAAAAAAGTCTTGATTGATGGGTGAGAGGAATTGCAGCACAAAGAATGCAGCTGACTGTCAGTGAGCATCGAGAATGTGGTCCGGGGAATGCTGGCCAGCTGCTGGGTCCAGGGCTCCTCCCCCTTGCTCTCTGTTGCATGGAAACAGGACTTAGGCACCAAACTCAACCCCACATGCATGCCAGCCTCCAAGCCCTGACCACTGCTCACAGAGGTTAGCTGCAAGCCCATGTGCAAACTGTTTCTGTGCTCCTTGTCCTAAGACCCCTGCTACACCTCTGACCAACTCCACCCTAGATTTGTGCCTGCCAAAGGCCAGCCTCCAGAGCAGTGCTGTCCAGTAGCACTTCTGGCCATGTAGGAAGGTTCTGGACCTGCCCTCACAAACAGATGCTTATTGAGCGCTAGAAATGTGGCTGGTGCAACTGAGGGACAGGGGTGTTATTTTATTTACTCCCCACCCACCCACCCCTGCTTTTTAGGGCCCCACCTGTGGCATATGGAGGTTCCAGGCTAGGGGTCCAATCAGAGCTACAGCTGCCGGCCTACGCCACAGCCACAACAACACCAGATCCGAGCCAAGGCTGCAACCTACACCACAGCTCATGGCCTCGCTGGATCCTTAACCCACTGAGCGAGGCCAGGGATTCGACTCGCAACCTCATGGTTCCTAGTGGGATTTGTTTCTGCTGCACCATGACAGGAAGTCCTTTATTACTTTTAATAAACATAAACGTCCACGCATGATTACTGGCCACTGTATTGATACGTGAAGCCTCCATTGGGTCTGCTTTGAGAACTCTTGAAAAATCGGACACCACGTGGGACTGTGGTCAGCTGAACCAAGTCCATCACTTAGGGAATTTCGTTGTGTGGTACTAGAAGGAAGACTAGGAAACAAAGACGTAGTGGGAGAAACAGCAGAGAAGAGCAAGAGTGTCTTTTTGGAAGTGTGGCAAATTAACGAGGCCTCCAGGGTGTGAGGCTGCACTGGTCGTGGGGCCATGGTCAGCATCCCAAGGCCTATGGAGACTCTGGCTGTGCAACCACCAAGAAGGGTCTTTGCTGCTTCTAGCCTCTCAGCATAACGGGCAGTACCTGTCAGAACTGGAGCTTGGGTCTGTGCCTCGCAATGGGATCCGCCTCAGCCAACACTGCTCTGTCCCTAGATATGCAACCCAAATGCTATTGGATAGTTTGGTTAAAACGAGTCATCCCCTCCTCTGTGATGGCTTATAAATCTTGATGTGCATGGACTGGATTTGCACAAACGAAAGCAGAGCTTAATTTCTCCATAATCCAGTCTGGGGTAGCGCGGAGATGACGTTTGCAATAAGAACAAGGGGTGGTGAGGAGTGACTCACTCTGCTCATCAGCTCCTGTTTCTCTCTTGGGTCCCTGTACCATCTGTGTGGTGCATCAGTATTTCCCAAAATGAGCAACCAAGGGGACCCTTTTCCAGGAAAGTATTTTCGTTTTCTTTTTTTATGGCTGCACCCCCACCATGTGAAAGTTCCCAGGCCAGGGGTTGAATCGGAGCTGTAGCTGCTGGCCTACACCACAGCCACAGCAATGGGGGATCCGAGCTGCATTTGCAAACTTCACCACAGCTTGAGGCAATGCTGGATCCTTAACCCACTAAGCAAGGCCAGGGATCGAACCCTTGTCCTCAGAGAGACAGGGTCAGGTCCTTAACCCACTGAGTCACACGAGCACTCC